>NC_060161.1:32133389-32140525 GCF_021292245.1 Micropterus dolomieu
TCTCTTCATTGTGCTTCCCCCGTCTGCATCTCAGACTAAAATGGGTAAAAGGCTGCAAAAGCTCAGACTTTATAAGCTGTTTTTGTTTTGAAAGGCATTTCAAAGGTGTGAAAAGAACAAGTTTACATGTACTGTAGCTTTGAAGTTTTGTATCTTTCAAGTTTTGTGTGTGGGGGCGCGTGTGTGTGGGTGTGGGGGGGTGGGGGTGTGGGTGGGTGTGGGTGGTGGGTGGGTGTGTGTGGGTGGGTGTGTATGTGGGTGGGTGGGTGTGTGTGGGGGGTGTGTATGTGGGTGGGTGGGTGTGTGGGGTGTGTATGTGGGTGGGTGGGTGTGGGGGGTGTGTATGTGGGTGGGTGGGTGTGTGTGGGGGGTGTGTGGGGTGGGTGTGTGTGTGGGGGGGGATTTCATCTGCTGAAAACCAAAACACCGTGACTTATTGACCCTTTTGCAACACCGGGTCAAATCTGACCCGGGAAGACCAAATATGGAACACATTTGAATAAAATACCCACAATTCAGTGAAAGTAGTGATCATTTTGTTTGTTTGTTTAGAGTGTAGGGTGGAAGCATCCATGTTATTTTGGTGTAATTTTATGAAATAAAACCATATTTTTCATACAAAAGAATTTCAAAACGGGTCAAATTTGACCCGAAGATAACACAAGGGTTAAAGAGCAAATAGGCTTGGGACTAATATTACACTAATAATTTGTCTTTACATGGGATTTAACAAACATATAGAATAATGTTATCATTTAACAAAGACATGTTTTTCTGATGTGGCAGTTAAACACAAACTGTGCCAGCAGGGGGCGACTCCTCTGGTTGCAAAAGTAGTGAGTACATTTAGTTTTAAGCCTGTTGTTCGCTAGACAAACTTGTCAGCCCTGTTAAAATGACAGTTCAAATCTGGTCACATCTGGTGCCGCTGGTTGCAAAAAAAAATCAACATGGCGGCGCCCTATCAGCCAAACTCAAGGCTTGAAAACGGCTGTCCAGAAACCAACGGGTGACGTCACAATGACTACGTCCACTTCTTTCAAACAGCCTATGTGTAAATCCAGTGACTCATCCAGTGCTTCTCCAGTCTGCCACTCATGGGCATTCATCGATCAGGTTCTTGCCACAGTCTCCATCAGCCAATCATGTAATCACTGTTAAAATTTAAATCTGTTCTCCTCTCTGCTGCTGTCAGCTGTCGTTTCCTTATAAATATCGTTGCTGCCCACCTCCACCCAATACACCTCCTGCTCATCAGACCCAGGCCCAGTTCAAGCACAGCAGAAGTCCTCTCCTCATCACATCTCCCGCTTTCATCACCACCACCAGTGTCTAGACCTCATTGAGGGATTGTCTATCCCACTACGATTTCACCATCCCCTTCAATACCACATTGTCACGATGGGGTTTAACTGCCAACTACTTTTCACATTTCTAAAATTCACTGTACAAATGTCAATAAATAGAGTCTCTCCTGTTTGAAATCCCTTTGTTTGTTATAATGATTTGTAGCAGCGACATACCTAATTGTAAATGTGAAGTCCAGTCAATTTTATACATACATCCTAAATTACAAATTTGGGCCAAAATCTTCTCTAACCTTTAATATATAGCACCCTCTATCCTTAGAATAGCTACTTGACCTCCTTGCGAACAACCTGCTGCTTACTAAATGTGAGCATGTGTGTTTGTGAGTTAGAGGTCAGTTCCATGAGCTGTCTTGCATCACAATTAGGAACGGATCAAACATGAACTTCTACCAACTTCACAAGGTCAAATATGATCCCTTTATTTCTGGTGAAAAGACAGGGCTCATCACAGCAGACGGACGCAGAGTAATAATGACTCAGAAGCACCTGGTACTGAACTGTGCTGCTCTGCTCCACTTCAACACTTAATGTTGTTGGGTTTTTTTCCCAGTCTGTCCTTGGGATGTTGTTGTTGTCGTCTCAGATTTGTATGTCAAACTTTATTTGTGTAGCCATTAATCACAGTGACGAATCAACAGCTGCATAACAGCCACATTATAAAAGAGAAAATGAAGATGACAAACAACAATTGTCGAGCTACAGAATTCAGAACAACTACCGTAGCATAAACACTTAATGAGGAAACAAGCACCAATGTGTAAAATCTCTGGAGAGGAGGGCATTTTTTAATGTTTGTAAAAATAATTTGATAGCTTGTTACCTTAAATCACAGAATGTCTACACAATGAATGGTTAATTTGGTTCCGATATATGCATGTATTCAATGTAAATAAATTAACGTGTTTAAAGTTAAGTTCGCAACAAATGCATCGGATGGCTATGGATATTGGTGTTTGATGTGTTAGACTATATTGCTGGCAGCCTACAGCAGTCTTTTTAGCCTAAAACCCACCTTATCTGCTGAGGTTTCAGTCATGAGATTCAGTAACAGGCTAGCACTTGATTACGAAGCAATGATATTTTAAAGTAGGCTACTGTCAAAAAAAAACACTGGAGCTAACATGCATAAGTAGCGTGAACTGCATGAAAATTTGGATGGATGGATGGTATGTTTTATGTTTTCTTCTTACCTCTGTGGCACTGCTGTCTTCCACTGCAGCTTCAGCAGACAAATTTTAACTTTTAGAAAGGAGTTCGGTTTTGCACATTTGGCAGCTTCAGACTTAAGAGCCCTTTCATTAAATTTGTTTTCTCAAACTTTAGCACTGCCTTTCCTTATTTTTTTTTTACCGTCAATTGTCAGTGTGACAGACAACCTGCGCAAGCTATGGTTTTCTATAGTGACAAGAGTAACTCTGCTTTAATGACGGTCTGATGACGTGTTGAATGTCTCAATTTGAGTAACCTCTGATCCATCAGCCCATCTCGGGACCAGGCCAGCCATTACCGACTGGGCCAAATGCTTAATATTTACTAATATTACCATAGTGAAATTGTGTAAGCAAGAACAACCCCTCCTCTAATCTATCCCTCTATATCTATCTATCTGACTGGCCCACACCAAAACAAATGGTCTGGGCCCTCTGGTATTTGCCAGAATTGCCAGATAACCAATCCGCCTCTTTTATTAATGTTTTAATCATTCTGTTGGAGTGGTAGAATCTCATTTTGGGAGGACATTCCCCATGTATTCAAGCAGTATAAACTGGCAGTGTTAATGAATCATAATCATCTTCATCCCCCTGATGCTTGGTGGGAAAACCAGTCATGTCCTGGTTTGCCTCTGGTTTAAATAGATTTACATACATTAGGAAAAGCTCCGCTGATGCTCTCAGTAGCTTTGGTTTACTGTAGGACAGTTGCGAGGTGTGGAGAAAGTAATTAATTACAAGCAATGATGTCACACAGTCATGATGTTTACAAGCCAGCTCTGCCTGTGCTCTGATATGATTACATTGACAAGTGTACTTGTAAACCATAACAGTGTGACAGACAACCTGCGCAAGAACTCAAAAGAATAATTTTGGACAGTGAAAATTGTTTTAATTCTGCAATGCACATTTTACATCCAATGCCAATTTCACTAACAAGAACCACATCAGTGTGAGGTATAAAAATTTAATTTATTCAGATAATGAGTAGTTATAATGGAGAGATGGAGTGGAGAGGGGTGGAGGGGTCGAGAATGGAGTGATGAAGGGGGTTGTTTAGGGTTTGTTGGCCAGAGCGGCTAGGAACCTGGGGGTCGAGATTCAGAGTGGGGAGGGATCATCTCGATAAGCGGCTTGCTTATCACCCCCCCAAGGTTCCTGTGGTAGAAAGAGAACAATTACTTTGGCAGAATTATGGATTTTTGCATGCATCTCTTTGAACGGAGGAAACCACGCAGACACAGGGAGAACATTCAGAGTCCACACAGAAAGGCCTGGGCTGACCAAGGTCTGAATCCAGGACCTTCTTGCTGTGAGGCCACAGTGTTCTCCACTGGGGCAGGTGGTTGAATTAGTTAAAGAGAGAGGCGTGGTCCTAATCCTGAACTTTAGTTATATAGCTCCATGTTTAAAGCCAATGCAGAAAAAGGTGTGGAGGTCAGAGTAGTTAATGGGCATGTAGTGCACTGGACTTCTGGAGTTCTGAATTTGCATCCTGTTGCAGACCAATAATTAATATATTTTTAACATAACCACAATCTTTTCTTAAATTTCACCAAGTGCTCTAGTTACCTAACCCTAACCATACTTTAACCATATTTCATTGAGTCATCCATTCATTCCATTTGATTTTTTAAGTAGATAAAAGTCTCTTTGAGATTAAAATCTCTTTGTCAAGAGAGACCTGGCTAAGAGGGAAGTTTTTTACAGCAATACAAACCATATAAACAGACCAACACAACTGTCACACACTAAAACACACAATATCCAGACAAAATGCAATAAAATAAACATGTTTCCACAAAGTGTCTAAAATAAGGTAAAATTACATTTTTTAATTGCGATTAATCACATAGTTATGCATCCAACGTAGTCTACCAAAGCCTCCCTCCACTGCTTGTTTGGGTTGGTGATTTGCAGGCTGATCAACATCCCACCCCTCCTGTGACCCATGGTTTGACTGTATGTGTATTCAGAGCCAGTGAGCAAAGGACTTTAAATATAATAATAAAAACAAATACTGTGTTAACGTGCGATAAAATGATTGTCTGCATTAATTAATTAACACGTTAACTTTCCCAGCCCTAATTAAAAACGTTTTCACTAAACGCAATCTAGAGTTTTGCAGAATTGTCCAATATTGACATACGCAAGGCTGAAAGAGTTAGAATCCACAAAACAAGACTTTATCCTTTGCTTCTCAGGTTCAGGAAATTTATTCTGTGAAAATTAGAAGTTATATTTGTTTATATGAAATACATGTTCTGAAGTGTTGTTATCTGTTCTTCTCTGCTGCACAGACAATATAACCCATGCTAATACTAATGACAGATCCAGGATGAATGTGTAAAATTGGGCTTGCACATCAGGTAGCTGATTTCCCAGTGGGAGCATTAAAGTTTCATCTCAACCATGGTTCCCTGCATTAAAACAGCATGGTGGGGATTTCTTTTTCCAAAGTTGGTTGTCGCCTGAAAATTACAAAAAATTAAAATTACATCTCTCATAGTTTCAACTGCACACCTTCTTCTCATGGTCTTGCTCTTATAATCACAATAATTCACCTCATCCTCTGCTGCTCCCCCTGGGCATAATTTCTTCCCCTGATCTCTTTCCACTCTTTCCTCTGGTTATCAATCTTCACCGCTTTTCTAACTTTAATCATTTTCCCTCAACTCTGTCATTTTTTGTAATATTTCTATCTCCCTTATTACTGTCCTCGTGGAGACATGCATCTATCAATCCATCCATCACCCTCATTTTTCCCATTATTCACATAATATTGGAGGGAAGAAAAGGATCTTTTCCCCCCATTATTGTGTGGTATTAGGTGGTAATCTCTATAAACAGATATGCATGTGAATGCAGGATCTGCAGACAAGGGATTTTGATAATACAAGCATTCTGCTTTCCATTTGTAGTCTGGATAGACGATAGATAGATAGATAGATAGTGATTTAGCTTTTAAATCGATCTTGGAATTTACTGCTATAATTAACTATTGGAATTTAGAGATTCGATTATTTATTTATTTTTTTTTAAATGTGTCGGCATTCAAATCTTCATCAACCAAGATTGCTAATTGGACTGTAAACAATGTCTAGCACACAAAACATAAAGTCTTGGTTGTTATATTCGATATCTGGATATACGATGGCTAGACTAGAAGCCCTGAAACATAAATAAATTGTTAATAGCTAAATTGTTGACAAACATTGCTGGGATTGGTGGTAGTGTCATACCTTTCTCTTAAAAAACATATTTCATTAGATGTAAACTCAACATTAACATTTAAGTGCATACAACAAGTAGCATGAATATATAATAAATCAAATACAAAAACAACCACCAAACCTTCAAAAGGCACTGACAAACCACACAAACACACTCCAGGATTACCTTGTTAAAGCTACTGGTCACCAATATGGTCCTCTAAATGACACCAAATAAAATAAATTAGTTTTCTTTCCACGGCATCATGCTGCCATCGAGCGCCCTTTCAGAGAATAGATTCTTATTGTCGTGGTTATCGGGCGACAGTATGCTGGCTTGCTAGTTTTTAATTTTCTTTGCTCTCTTACATTTCTGCGTTTCCTTTTCCTCACTATTCATTCCTTTCTTTTTCTTTCTTTCATGCAGCTCTTCATGCTGACTAACCTGTATTAGCCCCTGGGCCCTTTCATCACTTCAGACCAACAGAGCATAATTTTGATGCGTGGGCATCAACTGAATCACAAAAAGCAATTCCTCCTAATCGCTGAAAAGCTGACTGTTACTCTCGATGTGATGTTTGCATTTTCCCTTTTTACCTGTCAGCTGTGATCTGACACACTACACCTCTATATCTCCGTCTGCCTGCTGAGTGTTTTGGGAAGCAGATAAGTGGATTATCAAAGAGTCAGAGTTTTTTTTTTTCTTTAGCTCTTTGTGGTGGAAAGACTGAGTCAACGGACCTGAATGAATCTTGGAATTTTGAATGCTCTGTGGTATGGAGGTACATGTGTAGTTAAGAAGGACAGATATTACCCCTAATATCAACAACAACAATCATAACTACATTTTTATTTATATATAAATTTTGAAAAACAGATATGAGTCACAGATAAAGAAAGGAAGATACAGATACAAGTACATACCAGAACATAAAATACAAAATAAATAATAATAATATAATAATAATCCTTATTTGTAGAGCACTTTTCAAAAACAAGTTACAAAGTGCTTTAACAAGTGTAAAGAATAATACAAAAAAAGATAAGAGCATGAAAATTTAATATAAAATTAGTAAAATACAATAAAATAAAAGGGATAAAATAAAGTCAAATAAGATCGGGAAAAGCTCTCCTATAAAAGTATGTTTTAAGAAGGGACTTAAAAGAGTTCACTGACTCAGCCGACCTGATTTCCTCGGGCAGGCTGTTCCAGAGCCTCGGGGCCCTGACAGCAAACGCTCTGTCCCCTTTAGTTTTCAGTCGAGACTCTGGAACAGACAACAGACCTCTGCCCGAGGATCTCAAGGTACGTGCTGGTGCGTATGGGACTAAAAGGTCAGAAA
>NC_060161.1:32140625-32147820 GCF_021292245.1 Micropterus dolomieu
GGATCTAAACCAGGTTTCTTTAAAAGTGGGTTCACGCAAGCCGTTTTAAAATAATCAGGGACACAACCAGTAGATAGGGAGCTGTTGAAAACAGAGATCAAATGGGGCCCAACAGAATCTATTACTTTCAGTAAAAATTTTGTAGGTATTATATCAAGTGGGCTGGAGGACACTCTCATTTGTGATACTGTTTTTAAAAGCTCAGACAAGTCGATGGGATAAAACTGGTTAAAACTCTGTTGTTGCTGGTGAGGGACCTCTGAGTAAGAGGCCGCGGGGGTAATAGAGGCTCTGATTGACACCACCTTATTGGTAAAATAAGATAAAAACAATTCACAGTCATCATACAGTTTGAGAATAAAAACAAAACAAGGTTCCCACAATTGTAGTTTAGATTTGGCAGGAAATGTTTATGTAACAAAACAGCAGTGTGAATGCTTTCAAGTTCCAGGTTTGAGGACAGAGCTGCAGCTGAAGTTCATCTCATCCTGTGTAAGTTCTGTATTTGCATAGTTCACTGCCCTTACTGTTCTTGTCTCTCTACCTATACCTTCTCATCCAAATTGATCACTTCTCTGCGGTTTCTTTGCATTTGGCATGCAAAGCATAAACTAGCCAAACAAAATGTTTTATTATCAATATCCATTGTATTATCTGCTTTGGTACAGGAACATGAAAGAATTAGTGTTTTTGCAAATATCAGGGGTTATGACAAATTGATACAAATGATAGTTTGTCTAAAAAGTGCATTGTTCAGTTCTCTGTCCTCTACCGTTCGCCTCTCCTTTATATATCGGTGGAGATAGCCGTTATCTGTGGGGTATTTAGTCTGAACATTGAAATGGCGATTTGCTGAAGCAGTGTACAAAACATGTCACATGATTAATTATGATTACTGTTGTGCAGCAGCTGAGTGAACCTGTAGGCTATAGCTGCTTCACAAAGTCGGAATCACTGCTCACAAAGCCTTTAAATCTTCACAGTACGTAAAGACATAGATTAATGACTGCATATGGATATGCGAGAGTGCAAATTTTCATTCCATTCTACACACACACACACACAACCATATACCAAAAGACTTTCCAGGCTTTCTCCTGATCTGCGTCCTAAATATATACTGCACATTTGTCAGCTCATGCTTCAGCAAGTCAGCTACGTAGAGCGTGTGTAGATGAATGATTGTACGGAAGGATGATTCTGCAGCTTAGGGCCTTGCCATCAGAAGATTTAAGTATGTACTGCTCAGGGTGTTTTGTCGATCAGTCTGAGCGTGTCATGACGGAAATCAGTGATATACTATGCCTGGGTTACTGTTACTGATGAGGTGCCGTTCAAGAAAAATACCTGGCAGCATTCAGCCCCTGCAGCTTACATCATTTCTCTGTTATATATGATGGCAGGTCACGCTGACGCTGCTGCTGCTGCTGATGTAACGTGTCAAATGTCATGGAAGTTGGTGGCGAGGGATGGTAATGGTCTTAATAAAAAAGGTTAATAATAATCTTCCTGTGCATCATCTGAAAATGTGCAGTAAATGTATGGTTGAAAGCATGGATGACTAAATGTTCAGATGAGTTTTAGAAAAGAAGCTTAGATATAAGATGCAGTGATGAATGATGTTTGCTCGGTTTATAGGTTTGTTGTCACACGCATGTAGGGTAAGACCTCAGACGGTTTTCACTGGAAAATGCAGAAGGGATTAAATATATTTTGAAACCACAAACATCACTTTTATGTAAAGCTGGACCATGTATTTTGCATGTTTAAAGCCACCCTAGCGGGGTGTGAGACTGTACTGAGGCTGAAGTGGTGCTTTGAGCTAAATGTTCATGTAACATGCTCACAGTAACAACATGCTGATGTTTAGCAGGAAAAAGGTTTACCATCGTCACCATCTTACTGTTGCATATTAGCAGAGGTGGGACCAATCATTGTTTCACAAGTCCTAAGTCAAATCTCAAGTCTTAGCACTCAAGTCCCAAGTCGAGTCCCAAGTCTTAAATTTTTAGTTTTGAGTCCTAAATAAGTCATAATGCGCTCTTCATCAAATTTAAAACCATTTAAAAAGTTTTTTCAAGTGAAAAATAAAAAAATGTATTGAATGAAGCATTAGTCTGTACAGAAAGAAGCTAGAGGTGAAGTTTCACACAACAAATGTTCTATAATTTCATGAATTAAATGTTCATGTAGGGCTGCTAATTATTTTAGTCAATTTTGAGATCACAATTATTTAACAGGATTGCGAGAGAGATGCATGTATGATGCATTGGCAATGTTGTTGTTACACATTCATGCCAATAAAGCTAATTTGAATTGAATTGAATTGAGAGAGAGAGATGGAAGGAGAGAGAAAGGGGAGGGAGGCAGCCTACACAATATAAACACAGAGGTACAGACAGAAAAGGTGATGTTGCTATAGACTAAATGAAAAATGGTACAGATATTTACAGTAGTGTTAATGATAATAATCGAATGTTAATGATTATAATAACAATAATAACAACAGGACTAGTAACAATAGTTGTAGCAGAGGGTGTCGAGCAGGAACACGGGGGCAGCAGGTGACCCGCAGCCACAGATCCAGACTCCACAGCTCCAGAGCCAGAAACACCTGCAGGAAGTGATAGGAGGAGAGAGGAGAGGGACGAGAAAGCACAAGACTACCGGAATGGGGAGAAGTTGAGTTAGTAACACTACACAACACACTGTAGGTACCGGAGAGGGAGTGGGTCACTAGGGTGTACAGGGCCAGGGACCGGGGATCGCGGAGCTGGGTGCACTTCGGACGGTCGGTGATTGTTCCCTCTTGCTGGAGGAAGCCACACACTCCAGTCTAATTGAGATTAAAATTTTATTAATTGCACTGTGCTATGTTGATACATAATAATTTAGGCTTTATTTAGGCATGGGGAGTGTCACGTCAGCTCAAGTCAAAAGGCTCAAGTCCAAGTGAAGTCAAGTAAAGTCTTCTTTGATTTTGTCAAGTTCAGTCTAAAGTCATCATTTTTGTGACTTGAGTCTGACTTGAGTCAAAGTCATGTAACTCAAGTCCACACCTCTGGATATTAGCATACTACCATATGCAAATTATAACTAAACACAATGCACAGCTGAGGCTGATGGGACTGTTAGGTTTGCAGGTAATTAGTCTCAAACCAAAGTAGTAAACAAATCAAAATTTTTACCTACTCTTCAGAAGTCAGAGGTTCACCAAGGTCATGATGATTTATTAATTTAGGAAAAGTAAAAACTTTGACCTGCTGGTGGCACTGGAGGAAAAGTTATAGATCCTAATACTTGAGTTTAATTAGGATTAATTAGATGGCTAAAAACGCAAGTCATGTCAGTCACAGAGCATGCTTGCCATTCTGGCATGTCTATTATATCTCAAATAAAAGCTTACTAAGTGTCTTACAAGTCTTGTGTAAACTGAAGTTGTATTTGAAATGTCACTTACTGCATTATTGAGAAAAAAACTGACCACATTATTTGTAATATCTGAAAAACGAAGCCTACTAAATAAAACTTCCGGAAAACACAAGAAAGTCGGGAAGTAACTACTTTAAACTATCTTGTTATTCTTTCAGAAGAACTTTTTCAAAGACTCAATTCCAAACGTTGCCCTGTGGTTTCTTTTGACAGCACTTAGAGGAAAAGACTGACGTTATATTTTTTCTTCATGTTCAGTGAAAATAGCAACAACAAAGAAGAACTCTAGGAGCTATGTTGCCAGGGGTGTCACCTAAATAAACCAACAAAACAAAAACATTGTAATGTTTCATTTATTTCCCGAGAAAGACGATCTAATATTAAATGTTCTTGTTGGAAGAAGTATAGTGTCAATTATATGAACCAGTTGGATGTTCAGGGACAATCAGGTGCAAGTTTGGAGGTGGGCTGCTCTGTTTAAAGAACATAAATCTGAGACTTCATCGAGGTCTGTCTATATGAAAAAATCATCAATATTGGCACATTTGAATTAGCACCTAGGGCCGACAAACCGTCAGCTCCGTCTCCAAATTCAACCTCAGACCTGGAGAAAGTAGCACAAAAAGAGGTACCCTTTAAAACCATTTCCACCTCCCTACACTGACATCCTATTAACTACAGAATGTAAGTCCCTTTTTTTGCATACAAATCAGTAAATGTTCCAGCCCCTGTTCTCATATCACACAGAGCCCTAAAATCCTCTGAGCAAAGACTCGTGCATCACTGTCAGCCAATTACTAGTCTCACATTTTCTCTTATGTCATTGCAGATCCTGACACCCCCACACGCCCTGCAGTAACCCCTGTGTTGCCGCCATTCCCTATCACCTGTCTTCCCCCGCCCACCTGTACACCTGTTCCCACTTCCCCATCTGCCCAGTAGCATACTGACCCACTTGCTTTCATTCTCCGCAAGATGGTCTTTTGTTTTAGCAGCCTGGTTTCACGGTTTGTGCTAACCTGTTTTTCTGAGCCTTCACCATCTATCCAGGGATAGAAAAAAGGAGTCCCCTTCCTCAGTAATCATCTTACAATACACTTCTACACATTGGGTTTTAACTGTGTGCTTAAACTAATCAGCTCCTGAGTCCTTGAATCATTCGCCGTCTCTCTCTCTCTCTCTCTCTCTCGAGTTTCATCTCAGTATGCATTTACATGAACATGTGATTTTTGTTGTTTGTTTTCTTTTCCTCACATGATCTGTTTCTCTCTACGCACCGTGAAGCACTTCAGGTCCACTGCATTGTGTTTGAAAACATTTGAGTTGGTCGTCGCCCAACAAGTGTATGTAAGAGTACTATGCAGTGTTCAAGAGATATTTCTGAGAATTCTCAGAAATTTATTGTTGCTCACCAGGCTGGAAATGGTTACAAAACAATTTCTATGAAGTGCGGGCTCCTTCAATCCACATAGCATACAAACAGAGGAAATTGATCATCTTTGTTACTCTCCCCAGGCATGATTGTCCAACAAAAATCACTCTATATACTATAATATTTCAGGTGGTGACAAAAGGACAGCATGTTCATGTCAGTGTTTTATTGCAAAAACGCATGTTCTAGTTTGGCGGAGGTCACGGTCATACAGTGGATGTAACTCAATGGTACGAGGTTACATTGGCTAATATCAGTGGAGAGTCCACTATCAGCCAAACACTGGACAGAAAACACATTCTCTCAACATCGGTTCCTGTGTAAAGTTTGATAAAGAGCAAGTGAATGAGCTAGAAGACTACTGGACAAATGTTTTGTGGACGGATGAGTCCAAACAAGAACTTTCTGACTTAAATGAGAGGTGCCATGTTTGAAAACCATGATTGAAAACCACAAACTGCAGTCCAGCAAAAACATTTCAGCTACAATATATGGTGGCAGCATCATTGTTTGCGGCGCCTTTACTGCCTCAGGACCTGGTCGGCTTGTCATCACTGGAAGAAAAAGAAAACGCACGAACCCTTACGAGTAAATTCAACAGGAGAGGCGTTTTTTTTGTCCGAACCTAAGCTTTAGTTGACTGACTCATCCATTCCCATCTTCTATTGTTTTGTTTTTTTAGTTAAAGTCCAGACTTTAATCCAGTAGCTATGCTATGGCAAGTTTTTGTAAGGAACCACCAGCCAGCAAAGGTGGGTTGTAGAACAAAAGCGCAAAAATACCTCCTAGCTGACACTCCCTATGCTAGAAAAATTGGACATTGTTCTCACTTGAGTTAATCACACCAGCTACTGAAAACAAAGGTTCTCAAAGTTTTTCCAAAATCAATATATAGTGTTTTCTTTTCTTTTTTGAGATAACTTATGTGTAGATGTGTACATCAAGGTTGTAGCAGAGAGAGTTCGGAGAGTGTCGGAGTGGGCCTTTTGCTTTTGATTAGGGGTGAGCTTTGAGCAGGAGGAGATAAATTAGGCACCTGTGAGCTGGGGGGAGGGGAAGGACAAACATTTCATGCATGGATGAGAACAGAGGAGTGAGAGGTTTAGAAGAAATAGGAAGTTTTCTGAATTAATTAAGTTTTGAAGCATCCTGGCCTTGGAATGAAATTGAGATGCATATAAAAGTGCTGGAGAAGCAGTGGTACCAAGAACCGCCCAGACTTTGTGAAGTTAAATGAGCAACAAAGGACTGTGGGAAACTGTGCTGAACCCTGGAGTGGGTGTGGACAACCATGTTAACATGCTCTTCAAACTGCTCGGTTGCAGCTTGGGTGCTTCCTTGTCTTAGTGGACCGGCAAAGCTAAGTCTTCCTTCTGATCAGAACTAGTGAAGACTAGACGGAGGGTGGAGGCCTGCTGTGGAGGCAGCTAAGGCTTGACAGTGACGCGACACGCGACAGTGGATTCCGGAAAAACGAGTACTGTGGTCTGTCTGAATTTTGCACTGGGTGGAGAACGAAGTGCGAGTTTGTTGGTTGGTGAGTCGATTAAGAGGTGGTGTGGGACAGCATCGGCCGACGGCCTGTATAGGTCCGGTAGCGGTGCTATTTCACAGCTTCTGGTTGCTCATTAAACCAATAATCTGGATAGGGATGGCAGGGAGACAGGTGGATGGTATGGATTACAGTGAGGCAGAGGGAAGTGGTAGTGATGAGAGGAGGGAAAGTGATTGGGAGGAAGTAGGGAGAATGCATAGGGATAAGAAGGAGGCTAGTCGTAAAAGAAAGAAAAAAGGTTGTGTTAGTTCAAATGGGATGGAAAGTGAAGAAGATGAAGGGAAGGAACCTAAAATAAGATTGCTTAATGTAGTGGTACGATTTGAGGGAGAAGGAGGAGTAAAAAAATGGATCCACTTAAGTTAACTAAAATAATAAGAGAAAAGGTAGGAGAAGTGAAGTATGCAAGAATTTTGGGAGATGGAAATCTACTGGTAGGATGTAATAATGAAGTACAGATGGAAAAAGCAAAGAAGATGAGTTGTGTTGGAAAAATAAAAATAGTAAAAGTAGTAAGAGTGGGAGAGAAAATAAAAGCCGGAAGTAAGGGAATGATATATGGAATTCCACTTACTGTAAATATGAAAGAGTTGGTGGAGAACTAGAGAATAAAGAATAGGTCAGTTAAAAGAGCAGTAAGAATGACACGGGGAGTGGAGAAAGTAGAAACAGAATCTGTATTGGTTGAGTTTGAAACAAAGGAGGTACCAAAAGAGGTATATTATGGATTTATGAGATACAGCATAAGAGAGTATGTACCTAAGCCAATGAGATGT
>NC_060161.1:32147920-32204833 GCF_021292245.1 Micropterus dolomieu
TACTTAGACGCACAAGCCAAAATCTGACTGGCTGTTGTCCGTTTATTTCTGCTCTGTAATGGGCTGTTAGGTCTATCCATACCAAGTGAAACAGGTCAAAAGTTTATCATCGTAGTCTACGTAAATCTTATCGCGATGCCAGATCGGGATCGTTTTATCGTCCAGCCCTACGTCACGCCTACCAAACTATCATTAACCTAATGATCAGAAGACCTCTGCTGAGTAACAACAGGATAATAATTACACAACAGAAGATACCAGGTGAGGTCGGGTCTCCCACTGACGTCTGGAGGTTTGAAGTATCGCACCGAAACTCACTCCAAACTAAAGTGAAAGTTGGAAAGCAGCCCTGATCTAACCGTTGCGATTTCATTTCACTGCTACTGTGCTGTGATTTGGACTGGATGAGGAAATAAAACGGACTTCAGACGGAGTTCTGGATCTGATCTGATCTCTGAAACAGAAAAGTTTCCTTCGTCTCAGCCTCTGAAACGGGGCCCAGGTCACGTGACCTCCAGTCCCAGACCCGGACCGGTCCGGTCCGGGTCCAGGTCTCTTCCAGCAGAACCTTTCAGTCTGACGCTTTTCCTCCTGGACGCTGCGGCCGCCATCTTGTCTCTTTCGGCCTGGAGACAGGAGCATGCGCTGTTGGTGCAGAGTCCGCAGGAAGCAGGAAGTGAAGGTAAACACTGCTGCTGCTGCTGCTGCTTCGTAAAATGTCTCATAAAACTCAGTTTGAAGACTGAATTCTTCACGTGAGAACACGTCCTAATCTGACGTTGAGGTAGTCGAGCGGGCGGAAACGAGCCTGTTAGCTTCAGGAAGAGTGGATTCCCGGAAAAACGAGGTCTGTGGTCTGTCTGAATTTTGCACTGGGTGGAGAACGAAGTACGAGTTTGTTGGTTGGTGAGTCGATTAAGAGGTGGTGTGGGATAGCATCGGCCGACGGCCTGTATAGGTCCGGTAGCGGTGCTATTTCACAGCTTCTGGTTGCTCATTAAACCAATAATCTGGATAGGGATGGCAGGAAGACAGGTGGAGGTTATGGATTACAGTGAGGCAGAGGGAAATGGTAGTGATGAGAGGAGGGAAAGTGATTGGGAGGAAGTAGGGAGAAGGCATAGGGATAAGAAGGAGGCTAGTCGTAAAAGAAAGAAAAAAGGTTGTGTTAGTTCAAATGGGACGGAAAGTGAAGAAGATGAAGGGAAGGAACCTAAAATAAGATTGCTTAATGTTGTGGTACGATTTGAGGGAGAAGGAGGAGTAAAAAAAATGGATCCACTTAAGTTAACTAAAATAATAAGAGAAAAGGTAGGAGAAGTGAAGTATGCAAGAATTTTGGGAGACGGAAATCTACTGGTAGGATGTAATAATGAAGTACAGATGGAAAAAGCAAAGAAGATGAGTTGTGTTGGAAAAATAAAAATAGTAAAAGTAGTAAGAGTGGGGGAGAAAATAAATGGCGGAAGTAAGGGAATGATATATGGAATTCCACTTAATGTAAATATGAAAGAGTTGGTGGAGAATTTGAGAATGAAGAATAGGTCAGTTAAAAGTGCAGTAAGAATGACACGGGGAGTGGAGAAAGTAGAAACAGAATCTGTATTGGTTGAGTTTGAAACAAAGGAGGTACCAAAAGAGGTATATTATGGATTTATGAGATACAGCATAAGAGAGTATGTACCTAAGCCAATGAGATGTTATAATTGCCAGGAATTTGGACATATGGCTAATGTATGTAAAGGAAAGAGGAGGCGTGCTAGGTGTAGTGGTGATCATGAATATGGAAAGTGTGGGGAAGAAGTAAGACCAAAGTGTTGTAACTGTGGAGGGAATCATAGTATGGCATTTTGGGGATGCAAAGTGTTGAAAAAAGAAGTTACAACAGATAAAATTAAAAGAAAACATTTCTTATGTTGAGGCTGTTAAGAGAACAGAGCAGGAAAAGAAGAATCAGAGTGGAGAAAGTACAAAAAGGGTGAGCAGGGAAGATCACCAGGAAAAGAAGGAAAAATGGGAAGAGAAGAAGAAAATAGTGACATTCATAGCAGGGGTGATAAATGCTACAGCTGAAGTCAGGTCTAAAACTGAAAGAATCCAGATTATTGTTAAAGCAGCAATACACCACTTAGATATGGCAGGATTAAAGTGGGAAGAAGTGAGGGATGAACTCAGTGTACAGTCGAGTCAAGAGACAACATGTATAGGTTAATAATTTTTGTAATGCTAATCCTTCAATGGAATGCAAGAAGCTTGATCGCAAATGGGCAGGATTTCAAGCAATTTATAAGGAGTAGAAGAGAAAAGCCAGATGTTATATGCATTCAGGAATCCTGGTTAAAGCCTAATTTGGACTTTATAATATATGGATATGTATCAGTTAGACAAGATAGGGAAAATGGTGGTGGAGGGGGATGTATAACATTTATAAGACAAGGGATTCCGCATAGGGTGTTAGGTATAGGAAAGGAGCAAGAATATGTAGTGGTAGAAACATGGGGTGAAAGGAAAAGAATTGTAGTTATAAATTATTACAATCCGTGTAGAAAATTAGATATAAATAATCTTGAGGAAATAGAGGGGCAAGACAATAATAATATTGTATGGTGTGGGGATTTCAATGCGCATAATGCATTGTGGGGTAGTGAGAAGATGGATAGTAATGGACAAGTAATTGAAGAGTTATTGGATGAGGAAAACTTAGTATGTTTAAATGATGGAAGTAAAACAAGGATAGAGGTTAGTACGGGGAAGGAATCTGTACTTGACCTTACAGTAGTATGGCAGCGATATGTAATTGGAGTGTATATAAGGATGGGACAATAGGAAGTGATCATTATCCAGTATTATGTAAAATTAATATTTCATTATCTCAAAGTATAGAAGAAAGAGGAGGAAGATGGGTATTTGAGAAGGCTAATTGGGAACATTTTCAGAGAGAAAGATAGATGTTTGAGCCAGATTGAGTATAATGATGATATAGAGACACTGGAAAATAAAATAAAGAAAGGTATAATAACAGCGGCAATGGAGTCTATTCCAAAAAGTAAAGGTAAGGTAAAGAGGAAAATCGTACCATGGTGGGATGAGGAATGTAAAGAAGCAGTCAGGAAAAGAACTCATAACTTCAGGCACATGATTCAATATAAATATGCTCAGGCAATAGTAAGGAAAACAATTAGGCAGGCAAAAAGAACATATTGGAGGAACTATTGTAGCTCAATTGGGAATACAACTCAGATTGGAGAGGTGTGGACAATGATTAAAAAGATGGGTGGTGAAAGGAGAGAATGGAGTTATCCAGTTTTGAGTAGTGGAAATGAAATTGCAGTGACAAATAAGGAAAAGGCTGAAATGTTAGCAAATACATTTGTCAATGTGCATAGTTCTAATAACTTATCTGAAGAAGGGAAGAGAGGCAGAGAGAAGACTAAATCTGAAAATGTAGAGGTATTTATGAAGATGGGGAAAGTGGAGGATGAACAAAATGTACTATTTAACATGGGAGAATTAAAGAGAGCAATGGCCAAAACTGGGAAGACTGCACCAGGAAAAGATGACATTTGTTATAGCATGTTGAAACAGTTAAGTGAGGAGGGGAAGAATAAGTTGTTGATGCTGTACAATAAAGTGTGGGAGGAAGGGAAACTTCCAAAGAGCTGGAAGGAGGCAATTATTGTGCCGATAAGGAAACCTGGGAAAGAAGCTAGTAAACCTACAAGTTATAGACCTATTGCTCTGACATCTCATGTCTGTGAATTAATGGAAAGAATGATAAATGAGAGGTTAATGTATATTATGGAAAAAAGAGGTATGGTGGCTGAATGTCAAAGTGGGTTTAGAAGAGGTAGGAATACTATGGATGCAGTATTGTGTTTGGAAGATAACATAAGAAAAGCACAAGTAAATAAAGAGACAGCAGTGGCAGTATTTTTCGATGTAGAAAAGGCATATGATATGCTATGGAGAGAGGGATTAATGATTAAATTGTATAATATGGGAATTAGAGGAAATTTTCTTAACTGGATCAAGGATTTCCTGGAAGGAAGAACAATGCAGGTTAAAATAGGGGCAGACCTATCAAGTGAACATGTTATAGAAAACGGAACTCCTCAGGGGAGTGTTGTAAGTCCCACATTATTTTCAGTAATGATTAATGATATATATGTGAATATACCAATAGGTATGGGAAGATCACTTTTTGCGGATGATGGGGCAATATGGAAAAAAGGAAGAAATATAGAACATGTAGTTAAAAAAATACAAGAAGGGATACAGCATGTTGAGAAGTGGGGAATAATGTGTTCAATTTTCTATAGAGAAAACTAAAGTAATGTTTTTCACAGGGAAGAAAATCAAGGAAAATATTAATATAAAACTATATGGAAGTAACTTAGAGAGAGTTAAAGCATTCCGTTTTTTAGGAGTATACTTTGACACAAGGTTAACATGGGTAGAACATATTAGAAATGTAGAAGACAAATGTAAAAAAGTAATAAATTTAATGAGATGTTTAACAGGACTAGAATGGGGAACAGATTATAAATCACTGAAATATATATATGTAAGTCTAATAAGATCAAGGATGGATTATGGAAGTGTGGCATATGGATCAGCAGCCAAATCTGTACTTAGGAGGCTTGATGTAATACAGGCTAAAGCACTGAGATTACGTCTAGGGGCAGTTAAAACATCACCAGTGTGTGCTCTACAGGTGGAAGCGGGAGAAATGCCATTGAACATCCGACGTAAACAATTGCTTGTAAATTATTGGGTAAATCTAAAAGGGCATGGAGATAGTCATCCAACTAAAATAATATTACAAGATAATTGGGAAAGGGAGAGAGCACAAAAGTTAAGTTTTGGGTGGTTCGGAGATGAGGCGGCTAGAGAATTGGGAGTGTATGAAAAGGAATTCTGCCCAACTATAATATGGCCTGATACACCGGTATGGAAGCTAGAAACCATGGAAGTTGATTTTAAATTACTTCGAGTTAAAACAGTAAGTAATAGTACAGATCTGGTAGCAGAATTTTATAGACATATAGATTTTAAATATAAAGAGTATATTCAGATTTACACAGACGGATCAAAGGATCCAGAAACAGGAAAGACTGGATCTGCAGTTTACATTTTCAACCAAAGAGGTGAGATAAGCAGACGAACCACAAATGATCTGAGTGTGTATGCAGTTGAATTATATGCTATTAAGATGGCACTAGAATGGATTGAGGAAAACAAAATCAAAAAAGCTTTAATTGGAAGTGATTCAGTGTCAGCTTTATACAGTCTCATGACTGGTATATCTAATAGTCATCAGGATTTACTGTATTCAATATTGATAATATACACAAGAATAAGGGAAAAATGCTATGAGATTCAATTGACTTGGATTCCTGCTCATATTGGCATTGTGGGTAATGAGAGAGTGGACAAGTTAGCCAAACAAGCTGTTAAAAAAGAGAGTATTGAAGAAAATATTAAGTTGTCAAAGTCTGAAGGAAAGAGTATAATATGGAAAGAAGCCATTAGAGAACGGCAACATCAGTGGGATATGGAAACTAAAGGGAGACATTTATATGCTATACAAAGTAAAGTTGGGGCGGTAAAGAATAGGGGAGGGAATAGAAAAGAAGAAATAGTTATGACCAGATTAAGGATAGGTCACAGTAATTTGAATAGCACATTACACATTATAGGGAAGCACCCAACTGGTTTTTGTGGTTGTGGTCAGGTTGCAGAAACTATAGAGCATGTGTTTTTGAGTTGCAGACAATATGAAGAACAGAGGAAAAATATGATGGAAGAGTTAGGAATAGTTGGAACAATAGGGACAGGAATGAAGGAAATACTGGAAAGTGGGGAGAATGAACAAAGCAGAGGAAATATTTTCTTATTTTTATCAAGAACAGGTATGATGAGAAGAATATGATGTAACTGGACATGACAGGAAATAAAGCCGGAAGATGGCGGTAGTGCAACGATAATGGATGCAAGCTGCCGATAAACTCTAAAGAAGAAGAAGTCTTCCTTCTTGTAACTCTCCAGGCTACTGGACTACTCTATCCTCCTGCCCAGCTATAGGCAGGACCTTACCTTCTGCCCCCCATTGAACTGAACTACACACACCTCCACATCCTTATTCCCCTTTCAATGGAACTCAACTGAACTGGACTACACCCATCCCTCTCACACACATCCACACACACCACTCATCATCCTCAAGTTGGAGGACTATTCTGTTTCTGTCTGTCTGTTGACATTTAATTTTGTATAGGAATGATATATTTTGAAAGGTTCTTTATTGCTTTAATAGAAATGTAAGATCTTGTGTTTGCGTAATATGTGGATTATTGTTTGACTTTGAATACAATCGACTTTATTTGGAGAGACTGAATTAGTGTTTGGTGGTTTACTTTCTTACATTGGTGTATGTTTGTAGCAAAGGTAGCTAGGGATCAGGGCTATCTAATATCCTACTAATTGACCGTTTTAAGTGACAGTTTATTCTCTGTCTGGCGCCCAGCCTATTTGGGATATTTTGACAATCCTCCGCTACAAGGTTTAGAGAGTCTGCCCCTCCCCTTAACCTCATGCTGGACCTGACAAAGCATGACTTAATATGTTAAACAAATTGGCATCATGATTTGAATTGCAACTAAAACACCAAAATGTTCATACAGCTGTAGTAATGGCAGTTTGTGTTTACTCACGTTATCGATTAGTACATGAATACTTGTGCGAGTAGTCCTGAGGTCAAACTCACTGGATAAACGCAACGCAAAATTAAAATTTGTTGTGAAACTGAAATTACGACTACAAGTAATATACAAAATATAAAACATTGTAAAAATGAAATATACTTAAAAGAAATTCAGACAGGACGTTTTCCACTATCAGTAAAATGGACAGGGAATAAAGGTACTCTCTGGTGTTCACCACAGTTAAGGATGAAACGCTGCAGTGTTATAAATAAATGATAGCTGTAAATCACTTGAGTTATTTAACACCAGGCTGAAAAGCACTTACCTCTCTGTTTCACCAAAATTCTGTTCTGTTGCATGTATAAACACACCCAACAGTGATGTCCGGTGTACTGTCACACCATGGAGTACACTTGTACATCACCGGAGCAAGGTGATAAGTTAAACCACTGGAGGTCAGCAAAAACAAGCTTTCAAACTTCTGTGAAGTTACTTTTTATTTATTTTATTTTATTTATTTAACAGGGACAGTGCACATTAATCAACACCATAGTTAAACTTCAATGTAAATGTGCCGGAGTTAGCTAAATAGCTAATTTTCATCCGTAGTCCCTGAGCAGGTTATAACTAACTAATGTCCAACATCATCAATACAACAGTACAGTGCTTCAACAAATATTGCAAGAAAAATACCTTAAAATGATCATGCATAACTACATTAGAAAAGAGATAAATGCATGTGTAAAAAAGCAAAAACCAACAATTTAGTTCCAAGTATCATCAGTATAGTGCCTAATCAAATACTGCAAGAAGATGAAATGCATGACAGAAGTGACAGAAGTACAGTATATAAAAACTGTTAAAATTACATTAATTGCTAGTGGCTACAAGTCTGTTGTGCCTTAAACCATGTCTTAAGTTTATGTTAAGTTAAGTTAAATAGTTGTTGCATTCTCTCAATTCAACAGGTAAACTATTCCAGTAGCGGGTAGCTCTAACCGAGAATGCCGTCTGTCCAAACTTTTTTATTGTACAATACAGTACCCTCTATTAACTGCCCTTGTTGAGCTGTAGTGTTCGTTTGAGACCAGCTTGTAAAGTAATATGTTATATGGGAAAGGATCATAGCATGCATAAAGAGGTTGGCTGCCGCGGTTGTTAAATATGGTCCAATATGTCTAAAATTAACCAAATTGAATTTAATCATGTTGGTGATTTTTTTTACCTTTTTTTTTAAATGTCATCTTTGAATCTATAATGATTCCAAGGTATTTAAAGACACCACTGTGATCTTCTCACCATTAACAAAAACATCGGGTTGTGGGGAATCAGAAGTTCTCAGTGAAAAATACATACAGTACACACAGTTTTGTATATATTCAGATGTAAACATGAATTATTTAGCCAGTTAGAAACTTGTGCCATGGCTGCAGTTAGTTTATTTGCAGCTTGTTTGTTTTATATATTACATATAGAATTGTGTCATCAGCATACATTTGTATGCTGACAGAGGGACAGGCTAAGGGTAGGTCAAATACAAACTAAACAAGATTGAGCCCAGCACTGTCCCCTGGGAACACCAATATTACAATGTTGGGTAGCACTTTATAATAACTACACACTATAAAGCATTAGTTAAGCATTGGTAAATAAGGAATTCATCATTTATAATGCATTATTCATACATTAATACACATTAGTCATTCATAAACAGTTATAAATGTTTTATTCTTTATCTACACACTATGAAGCAGTTAAGTATTAGTACATTTTAATTCATCATTTATAAGCCATTGTTCTTATGTTAATACACATTAGTAAGTTATTTATAAACATAGTTATACATGTTGTATTCTTTATTAATAAGCTCATCTATAATATGCTTAATGCTTGTATTTTCTTACTTCATATATGATTGATTCACTATTTATAAATGAAGTATTATTTGAATGATAAACCATTTATGTATGAGTTGTTAATGGTTCATAAGATCATTTGGAAAGTTATTTGGAAAGATTTATTAAATAACTGCCTGTTTTTTGATACTTTAAACAATCTCAGCATAACTCATAAATCTACCAGTGGCAAAGCCCAAAGGATGCTACTAAGACTACCCGAAAGATGCCCCAGTTAACTTTACAGGGTAAAAGCCTCACCATTACAGGCCTGGTACCGTTTCTCTGAACTCCTCATCAAAACTCCAAGATCTGCGCTTCCAGAGATCTGCTGTGATGGAACCAGCAAAGGGTTGCTTTGATGGTCCGTTGAAAGACACCAATCTTATATATAATCAATAGATATTCTCTAAACATTTGTTAATAAAGTATTTCATGATTCATTTAGGTAGTTACAAAGCATTTACTAGTTGTTAATAAATACTTTGTGAGCTCATCTAAAGTGAGGGCTATCTATGCCTTACAAAGCATTTACAAATGATATTGTAACACACAAGAATCAGTTATCTTCTGAACAGAAAAAGGAAACTGACACAACACAAAGGGATACAGAACATATTATTTATTACAAAATGCCTTTCACCCATTCATTCACAAAAAAACACACCAACACGAGAGACTATTGCTGCATAAACTGTACAACTGTTGATATAAAATGAACCATCTGCAACCCAACCCGTTCTCACTCCCAAGTCGTCACATATGGACCAATGGTCAAGACCCCTTGTTGTCACTTTATAACACACTTGGGAGCCCCTTAGCATCATAGTTCAATGTACTGGGGAAAGCCCTGTAACGTAGTTTTTGAATGCTAAAGACAGAGTCTAGAATATTTAACACTAGTGTAGAACTTTAGCTAACTTACCAACCTAGGTTCTGAGGAGTAGTGTAGGGGAAAGAAATAGACTGTGTGTGATTAAAGACCATTGGACAGTGGGCAGGGTTATTACAGTGCCTTTAACACTCTAATAGTGCACCAACCATGTTTGAAATAATCCGCAGAATAAGAAGAGCTCTTTCAGAAAAAAAAAACATTTTAAAATATGTCCGGTGTCTTTCAATTATTTGTATCTCTACCTGGGCAGGATAATGACCGTGTGGCGGATCTTTCTTATCTGCCAGTGTCCTGTAATCTGAAGTGTCAGTCCTGTTGAATGGGATCCGAAGCAGCTGGCCACACCGCGGTCCGAACTCATTATGCAAGGTGCATCATCTCTGGGACTCGCTCGCCATCTGCATCCAGCGAAGAGTTGACCTCTAAGCTACAATCCAGGGTCTCAAAAACCAGTGTGCACGAATAAATCAGATAAGCCATCACAGTCAATGTTCTTCAAATAAGATCTCATCCCATTTGTCAAAACTCAATATCATCACCCTGTTGTCCAGGGACTCTTCTTAAGTTTTACATTGTTATTATGTTACCAAAGATTTATAACTTTACCAGGGAGCATTTAAGCAAGACATCACTACTATGAATTAATTAAATTTCTCCAAACATTTCATCACATTCAAAAATCCATTTCTCTAAACATTACATTAAATTAAAACCAAAAAATACTGAACATAGTTTACACATTTTAGACAAGGAAATTATCTTTAACACGTAATATCAAATACTGTAAATAAAAATACCTCTGAAGGTACTACATGTGCTTAGACATCCAAAAGTACCTCCAGAGATTAGTTTGAAACCACGACACAACAAAATACTGTTGAACAGTTCACGACATCGTGTTCACAACATCCTCCGACTGCTTTTAACTTACAGTAATATGGTTTTAACCCACCTATTTAAGCTAGCATCACGCTGCACTTTTAGCTCTCTCCTAAAGGTTACAAACTTTACTCACTGGAGTTTCAAGGGGGAAAAAAACTCCTTCGGCAAATGACGGCATTCAAAAATCCCAAGTGATGGTGTCTTTACACTTAAGACCCTTCTTAAGTTCTTCCTCGGTGCCTGGATGCGCCAAGGGTCAAAATAGCGCTGATTTAAGGCCCGTATTTTTTATGTGGGCTACAGTCTATGGTAAGGAGGAGACATGGTTGAGAAGGGTGGCTTGACCAGAAACCATACTTTTACTTTTTTCATGTGTTAAACACAAAGTCAATATTGAGTTTTTTTCTTCGGTTGCGTATGGAACGCAAGTAACGTTCTGTTTCAAAACGTTAGTCAATAGTTTTATATTGAAAGCATACCCAGACGTTGCATATTTATCGTTGCTACCTTGACCAGAAGTTACATGTTTATTGTTGCTAACTTGACATCCGAGACGTCCAAAAACGACACTAAAGGGGTGTTAACCCAGGCCCTAATAAAGCTGAGACCTAAGAAGCCTAACTGAGACTTTTTTCAATATCAGTTGTAATGTTTTGTATGGCCTAGCTAGTCCTTACTTTACAGACAAAATACTTATTAATAATTTCCTTAAATGTTCTACATGATCATATGAACCATAGGCGCATAAATATGGTTTTTCATTTGAATAACACTTTTTATCAAATACAGTCATTAAGCACGTCATTGATGAGCTGGTAGTGATAGATGATCTGTCTCAGAGAAACAATACCAGGCCTGTAACGGTCAGGCTTTTACCCAGTAAAGTTAGCTGGGGAATCTTTCGGGTAGTCTTATTAGCATCCTTTGGGCTTTACCACTGATAGATTTAGGCGTTATGCTGAGATTGTTTATTAAGTATCAAAAAACAGTCAGTTAACCTAAGTCATAATTTTTTTAAAACTTTCCATATGATCTTATGAACCATTAACAACTCATATATAAATGGTTTGTCATTAAATACTTCATATCGTATTTACTAATACTTAACTAATGCTTTATAATGTGTAGTTATTATAAAGTGCTACCCAATGTTGGTATGTACACTGTGCATTGCCAATTAGTACGAATCACCATTCACTCCCTGGTCAAATGACATCGGCAGTGATGCAGGTAGTGTCCTCTGTTTCTGATTAGTGGATGTCTATCAGGCCTCAACGTTAAATCCATGTGTACGTAGTAATAATACCATGCTAGGTCTGCCGGCTGAGACTTTATAGCTGCGCTGTTTTGTTTTTCAGAGCACACAAACACTGTAAACACACACCTGTCACCTGACCAGCATGGTACTATTACCCAGAAACACAGCTTCTACACCTGATTTTTACAGTTTAAAACACACAGCCCCCAGCGGGGTTACTAGCCGCATTTAAAACCTACATGTACCGACAGTAACGTGACTTATGCATGTCAGCAACAGTTAGCATAATATAGCTAACTTGCTAATGTTAGCCTATCTTACCTGCTGTACTGTCTGCTGCTTTCTCGTCAGACGGATAGCACTCCTTTCACTGTTGACTTTGTGTGTGAGGCCACATGGACTGAAATGCTGTACACCTTTAGTTATGGTATTATAAATTACAGTCCTCCCTCCAGCCCTGCTCACTCCCTCTGCTTGCTTTCATGACAGTGTGCTGGCAGTCAGAGCTCACCCTGCAGTCCACAAAGTGCCTCTGCGCCTCAGCCGTTCCAAACTCTCCCTGCAGCCTTTGGGCCACGCCTCCTCATTTGCTTGCACAACTCATTCCCCAAAACCCCAATCCTAAATACAAAATGCCCAATCCTAAATTCTAAATTAATTTTCCCCTTCGACTTTTAGTTTCTGATTTTGACTTTTAGTTTAAGATTTAGACTTTTAGTTTTAGACTTAGTTTTAAATCTTACCCAATAATCCCTCCATAGAACATGGGATCACTCCTCCACCATCCATCACGGAGAAATGTGTGTGTGCTTTTTGATGATGTCTCACAAGGAAGAAGCAAAAAAAACAGAGCCAGAGCTGTCATACACTACACTGGAGCACATACATATGTATTATACATTAATTATATAATTATATACATATATATTACTTATACAATGCAATACTTACACTGTGATTTTTTGCATCAGTTATTGTGGGAGCATGTTGGTGTGTTGCTGCAAATATTATAATTAACAAGCTGGTAGGATGCCACCAATTTGTTTTTTAATTGTGTGTGTGTGTGAGAGAGCGATAGAGAGTGTGTTTAAGACATGTGTGGGGGCTTCAATTTGCATTTAAAAGCGGTGTTGTGTGTCCTACTTGTACATGTTGGCACACTTGGTTTTCTTACATAACGGCCGTTGTAGTGCTGAGAGAAAACTACTTCAATCTGGCCTGGGGCTTTGAAGAAATCGAGTAGTACTCCAGTGTCTGTGAGAAGCTGTTTTTTTTTTTGTCTCTCAGAATTGTTTGTGCTGCATGTTCATTTGTGTTTGTACATTTTCATTTGATATACTTGGGCTCCATTTTGTAGATACATGACTGAGACTGGGTTTTTGAGGTGAATAACGATATTTTAGAGTGTAACGAATCTGATTCTGATAAATATTGTTATTGTACCACTTTCCAACAAAGCAGGGATTCCCAACGGGGGAGCAGGTTGCAAGATAAATCTGAGGTATGGCGAGGAGAACAACAGGATAGAAAAGCAGAAAATGCATAGTGTATTGTATAAAGGGCAGGTGCAATGAGATGTAGCTTCAGCCAACACTTTTTCTAACTGTAAAATATATTAATGCTATTATACAGTGTATTTTCTACTGTACTGTTTTGCCTAAAGTAATTGCCTTTCTTCTTTTATCCCAAGTTGTTAATGTAATTTGTTAACAGACCAGAATACATTTTGATTTC
The DNA here is from genome assembly GCF_021292245.1 of Micropterus dolomieu. Classification (NCBI taxonomy): domain Eukaryota; kingdom Metazoa; phylum Chordata; class Actinopteri; order Centrarchiformes; family Centrarchidae; genus Micropterus; species Micropterus dolomieu. The sequence goes on from NC_060161.1 coordinate 32,161,289, forward strand.
AGCCACTTAACTTCTGGAAAATGTGCTTAAATGCTTAAATTAACACATTCTCTCTCTTCGCACATGCTCTCACTCAGTCAAGCTCAACACAAAGCTTGACTGAGTTCAAGCTCAAACAACCACCCCAACCGCCCATCCCTCATCCAAAAACTATGTACAGTACAAAACACGTGTGATCACGCCCTGGCTGCACACAGCGCTTCAGGCTTATTAAGGTAAAATCAACGAGTGACAAAGAGGCAGATGACAAACAGTGGGGAATAACTTTTGAGAGGGGAAAATGCGGGGAAGAATTGGAGGGGCGTCTATGAGAAGACAAGTGGCTGCAAAAGGGACCAGGGTCTTGGAGAGGCTCTCTTCGGGGAGAAGCCGTTCTCAGGCTGTGGCTTCAAAAGACAACCGGCTCCTGCTTGTGGGTTTGGTGGACAAAGCGAACGATATGAGCAGCAGAGAGATGCGGAAGGTTTTGTATTCTGTGTTCAGATGTCACTGACTGCAACTTTAAAGAGGTGCTATTATGCTTTTTGGCTTTTCCCCTCTGCTTTATTGAGTTATATATCTTTTCTGTGCATGTAACAGGTTTGCGAAGTGAAAAAGCCCAAAGGCCAGCCCAAAGGGAGGTCCCATCTCCCACAGAAAGCTCTGCTCTGAACCGCTTGAAAACAGCTTGTTTGTAGTCCAGCCCTTCACTTCCTTGACTTGTGACGTCACAATGAAAATGTGTCATAAAGCTTGCCAAGCGGCTAGCGGGGTCAGGCACGCCCTCAAATCAAGCTAGTCTGAGCGGAGGCCGACTCGCCTTCGTTTGGTTTTCCATTGTAGAAATGTTGTACCTGTACCTGCTTCCAGGTACTTTTTTTTGTATCACCTCACCTCCGTCGAGGTTCCAAGCGAGCTGAGGGAAACTAAAATATAACGTGAAAACACGACAGACTGCTGATTGGTCAGAGAGAATATTCACTATTCACTGCATCATCATTGCTGCACCAGACAGAGGCCAGCAACAGTTTTACATTTTACAGTTTTCGTATGGAATTTCATCACTAAATCCACTTTACAGTTTTACGAGAAGTGATGGCGAAACAAAAATGTGCTTGAATATTTTCCTCTCACAGAGCCCTCTGCTCCCGCCGTCACACAGACCGCTGCAGCAATAACGGCAGAGGAAAACACAGCTGGAAGGTTTTCATACGACTTATCTGTCTTTACATTCTGAGTAATGTTGAAACGTTTTAACTTAAAAAAGAGAAAGCTGGTTGGATCGCTGGTGTGTGTGTCACATTGAACATTACATCGCGGCAGTTGTGTGTGGCGTCGCTATGACGACAAGCTACGTACTATCTCTGGGTACTGTCTGCAATGGAAAACGGAGCAGGGCCGAGTATTTTTATATTTGCGCTATGGTAGCATTGCCTTTCTTCTTGCAACGTTTAGTCCTAAAAGACGATGCATCTCCGACTCTGTTTGGGCCTGGAAATTCACAATCACAACCTGTAAGTATGCTTTATTGGTTGTGAATTATATTTAAAATAAACACGGCAATGTAACTTCACAGACTGTTCAAGTGCGGAGTTGTTGTAAACAGCTAAAGTTATAACTATAATGCTAATGTTACACCTGATGTGAAAGCTACTGAGCAAACGTTCAAATTGTTTGGCAAATTTTTATGTAAAATTTAGTTGAAATATGGTGATTTTTGTAGTGGTTTATGGTAAAATGTGGAACAATGATGTTGTGTGGTTGTGGACTTGTGAGTAACTTATACCATCTGCTAGGTTACGGTCGCAGTCTGAAGCGGCTTTGATTTGGATCACACTACCTTGTTTCTTACGACCCGCCCTTTTCTGCTTCTGATTGGCTAGTAGTCCTTACCTGGGAACTGCGCATGTGCAACTCCCAACAAAGATTCTGTAGCTCAAGAGCGGAGCGTACAACACATAGGGTGAAAAGAGGAGCTGCAGCAATGTGCAGTATGACAAAAATATGGTGTTTTTTGAAAATTAAACTATGTAAACCTGTTCTGGTACAACCCCTAAATAAGATTTTGAACCTGAAAATGAGCATAATACCACCTCTTCAAAGGATTACACACATTTACATCTGCATTATTATCAAATCAAAAGTAAAAACACCAGCCAGAGGGGATTTACACAAAATGTGTTCAATGGTTTATATCCGTCTATACAGCTTTTGCAAGTGCCAGTAGTTACAACATCTAAATGCTTTGTTACTGTGTGCAGCAGCAAAAAAAAGCACTAACAAACACAATGTAATTGATGTAACACATGTAATTGATGGCTCAGGGAACAGTTCATAAATAACCTGTCAATGAACAGCAAAGGTCCTCACAAGGATAAAAACACAAAATCCTGCACTGCAGGCATCTTGCCATTCCCTGTTTCCACACTGGTTTGACCAGCAGAAACATATGTGATGAGACAGCATGTGGAGCACACGAAGCAAGCTAACAAGGCGTGTTTCCTCGTGTGACTAATGATGAACAGAAGGTGCAGCCAAATGCTGTTGGCTCCTCTACAGCACCGATATTCAAAGCTTAAAAAACAGCCTTCAAGGTGCGGTGGCTTTTACAGCGACATGTGTGGTGACTAAAATCAGCAGGGAAAAGAAGAACTATCTCAAACCAGCTTCTTATTTACTAAACCACTTGGCATGGCAACAGACAAGGTTCTTCATGAGGATTTCTGTTTAGTCTCACTGCTGCTCGACTTAAACTCCCCCCGTGTGATATTTTAATTGTAGAATATTCTTGTTTTGTTGAAATGTAGCTGCAACACACCTGAGCTGATGGCGCTAGATGAAAAGCCAGAGGACCACCAAAGGTATTACAGTTCATCCTGAGGGAACATGAATGTCTGAATTACATTTCCTAGCAATCCATCCAATATTTCACCAACAAACACAAATGTTAACCTCAAGGTGGCACTACAGGAAAAGTCAGACGATCACCAAAGTCAGTAAGATTTATCCTCTAGGGAACGTGAGGATCTGTACAATATGTCATAGCAATCCATCCAATATTTTAGGTATTTCTAGATTCTAGACAGACCAACATTGCCATACATACAGCCATGCCCCTAGCATGGATTAAAAATCTTAAGTGAAGTTGCCTTGTACTCCAAGCCCCAAACTACAAGGCAGCATCACATTAAAAGTATAATACCACTAAGCTAGACATTCTGGGTTTGACTGCTTTTTGTATTTCTTCTACTTGTGAGAGGGGTCACGTTCAAGCACAAATCGGTTGTTCAGTTGCTCGTTAATAAGGAATTTCCTGGTTTACTGGCAAGCAAGAAAACCTAAACTGCAACCACTTTGCTGCTTAATTGCCTCAAACCATCTCTTTTCCACAAGGCCACATTAATTTTTAACCCTAACCCTACTCCTAACCCTATTTTGGCCCAAGTAATCAACAGATGGATTTGCTGCTATACACACTCACTCCTCAGCTGTTTTTTACACCTTTAATAATAAAATTGTTTGATACTTTTCTAGCAGTCATTACTTTACTCAAGTCCCTGAATCTTTATTTACACCATATGACACAAAAGGAAGTCATTTAACTACATAGCCTACTTAATCATAGTAGAAGCACAAAATGCAAACACTGATTACCAAATCAACAAAATCTAAACATGACCGCAAATCAGGCAGGCAAAACGATCTGATTCTGAAATGCTCCTTGTGGGAAATGCAGCCTGAAGTTTACGGAACGAAACGGGGTCACATAGAGCTGTGCAGAAGGCAGCAGAAGCACGAAAATTACAAATTAATAACAAGTCAGTAACGCGGGGCAGGCTGCCCGCTCTGCTGAAACGCTTCTGAGACTCTTCCAGTGGACTTTGATGCCAGGCTATGGACGCATCAAAACCGTGGCGCAGCCGTAACGTCCTGTAGCCGGAGTCGGTGGTCCCCCTTCAGATTCTGTTGTATTACAGAGAGCTGTTGTCCTGGCTGTGTGTGTGTGTGTGTGTGTGTTTGAATGGCATGTGCAGTCCAATTAGATACGCTGATGTCTTGTAGCTGTATTCAAAATGTAAAATGCCTCTATATTAATATTACAAAGAGCACTGTCTAGACCTGCTCTTTAAAAAGTGCAACGAGATAACTTATGTAATGAATTTGCTTTATATAAACAAAATTGAATATATTCAACGCTTATCAGTAAACTGATGTAATACAAACCAGCAGTGCTAACACTGACTCGAGACTGTTCTTTAATACATGAAATACATTTAAATCACTGCTTGAAGAATATGCTGCTTTTTCACCATCAATGTATAATGTTAAATGTGTTCTAGGAGTTATTACATGCTGTAAAAATGCACTTAGCTATTTTCCGAGGATACCCAGAATGTCTTTCGACGTCCCAAGGGGCCTGACCTTGTATTCCTGAGTAGGTGGAGAGCAAGATGGTGGTGGTGGTGGTGGTGATAGGAGGACGACCAAGACTTTTAACTGAGCTTTCTAGGCTTGTACTCAAGCAGAGGAGGATCAGTGTATCATCTACAGTACATTTGGGCTGTTATCCAAGGCAACAAGAAACTGTTTTATAACTGTGTTGGATTTATTGGCTATGGGGATAAAAGTTTTTATCATGTGTTAGATTGACGAATCCCGGGGGGAAAAGCTGAGATTCATTACAAACCAAAAAATCTATAGCTTTGTGGAGCAGTGGGGCTGTGTAATAGGCAGAATGCGGAGCTCATACAATGTAGAGTTTATTTTAAATGGAGCCTGTTTGTCCATACATGAAGCCCTCCAGAGAGGGAGGTGTGTTTCTGTTTAAACCACTGGACACCTTAGAGCAAATAAATGCAGTTTAAAGAGGCTGCTGCTCCTCAACGGGAAGCGTAAATCCAACGCGCCCCTGGAACTTTTCCTGACCCACATTTACTTATCTGCAGGAAACAGATTATCTCCTGAAACACTCTTTCTCTGTGATCATGTGTATATGAAGTGGGTAGTGTACATAAAAAAATACAGCATAGTGTTCACTGTCAGATGCGGTTTACCAATAAAAATCTGTGTTTGTGCTTTGTTTATCCGTGTTCCTGTAAAGTAAATGAACAGAGCGGCCTGTAGGCTAGAAAAACTGTGTGTGTGTGTGTGTGTGTGTGTGTGTGTGTGTGTGTGTGTGTGTGTGTGTGTGTGTGTGTGTGTGTGTAAAATAAGGCATAACAGCATGCTCTACTGTACATGTTAACGTAACTAAAGAAAATTAATTTTTTAGAAATGTTAATTGAAAACAGTGTCAATGTAGGCAGTAATAGCTATATAATTGCACTCCATCATTACTGAAACATATTCTGAGGGACTTTATATATTCCTAAGGGACCTTTTTTGGCAACTTCCAACAACTTAAAGGGGACAACACTTTAGTTCCTCAGAGGCTCAGGTTTCATTTATTTAGCTTTTATCCAAAGCAACTTACAATTGCTAAATATGTCCAGCCCGTTCTCATCTCATGTATAATATACACACGCCTGACAAGCTTAATTATTTCACTCAAAACGTCAGTTTTGCATGTATAGGACACGCCCACAGGTGCGTGTGTTTGAGACGCTTCCAGGCGCGTCTGTATATGATGCCCTGGGGTGACCGGACACGCTAGTGGCACTTCCGGTTGCTAATTAGCTTGCTAGCTAACAAAGTTTGTGATTAACGTGTTGACAGTCCCCCGAGGCAACTTACCCGAACCTTAACCGTCACAGAAGTTAGTAAACCTAAGTCAGTAAATATGTGCATGTCGACTTTCTGTGTTTTCTGAAAAGTATCGTTACCAGGTGCAAAAACAAACATTTTGGAAGATCCCTTCATTTGACTTTTCTGCTTCATCCTGCAGAAACATAACTTAAGCTCCACTCCCATTAAGTGAATACATTAAACTGAAATCAAATGGTGGTGGCAGAACTGTAACCAGGGCCTCCATGAGAGATGACCTTATGGTGCCTTACAGACATACAACTTTTGGACAATCTGTATTGTTTTTAAGAGCACAGAGATCTGGAACAAGTTAACGGCTGCCGTAAGGGAATGTCCGACTTACCCCACATTTAGGACACAGAGAATGTTTGTTCCTCTATTTGTCTGTGTTGGCTCTCTTCCCCCCGCCAGGTGCTAAGCTCTCCTGTTCGGTGGAACACAGAGGTTGCTGCCTGCCAGGCCCCCCCACCACGACCAGCATCCCTACCCTTTTGAGGCGCCCCCCCCCTCCCCTGCCATGGGTCTGCGATGGCAGCAGGGGCAGCAGAGTGGCTTCCCTTCATGGCCACCAGCGCCGTCTCTGGGCGGAGCTTCAGGAATCAGGTCTGTCTCCGGTTCAGTGTGGCAGAGGGGGATCTGTTTGCCAACCAGGAAAACGCTCAGTGTGCCCTGTGGTTTTCACTGAGCCTGCGGGACATCACCCTGCTGGGTGTGGACGCCTTCACGCACCCCCTGTGGCCTCCCCGACTGCTGTATACTTTTCTGCCGGTTCGGCTGATCCGGCGCCTTCTGGACTGCCTACAGTTTTCAGCCTTGGCTGTGATTCTGGTGGCTCCAATCAGGAGCCACTGTGGGTCCGGCCGCTGAGAGGCAGCGCCTGGAGGGTCTAGGTTTCTCCTGTGAGGTGGTTTGCACCATCCAGGGGTTGAGAGCTCCCTCTACTCAGTCCTCTTACTCCTCTCAGTAGTCGCCGTTCCAACGCTGGTGTTTGAACCAGGGGTTGGTACCGGTGGCCTGTCTGCTGCCGGGGGTGCCTTCATTACTCCAGCTGCTCATGGACAGGATTCTGGCGTTTTAGTACGGTTAATACGTATGCTGCCGCCATCTTGTCCTGTCATGAGGGTTTTGGTAACAGGACTGTGTTCGCTTCCTGAAAGAGGTGCAGAGGCATGGCCTGTTGTTCCACAGTGGGATTTGGTGCTGATGATAGGAGTGCTAACCCAAGCCCCTTTTGATCCTTCAGAGACGGCGGACCAGAAGTTTCTTTCGGCCAAGGTCGCCTTACTTGTGGCTCTGACATCAGCGAAGAGTGTCAGCGATCTGGCTGCCCTCTCTGTGGCTCCGTCGTGCATCAGGATTCAGGGTGACAGCAGCTCGGCTGTCCTGTGCCTCCTTTCGGTCACGGGTGATTAATCTCTCGGGCCCTCCCCAACATGGGTCTGAGGACGACGCTACGTCCCACCTCCTTTGCCCAGTGCGTGCGCTGTCCTGTTACTTGGCGCGCACGGCCGCCTGGCAGCAGCGCCTGTTTATGCACTACAAGGAGCAGTCCAAGGCGCTTCCCCTGTCGGCGCAGCGCATGTCTCACTGGCTGTGCGAGGCTATTTCACGGACCTATGTGTCAGCCGGTGAGTCCCCTCTGGACGGCATCAGGGCGCAGAGTTGTCTCCTCCTCTGTGGCGTTGCACGGTGGGATGTTGGTGGACAGCATCTGTAAGGTGGCTTCCTGGTCTTCCCCATGCTCTTTTGTCTGTTTCTACGGGATCTCACCGGTACTGAGTGATTTTCCCTTGTGAGTGTGCGGTGCACCCTCCCCCACGGGATGGTGGTGGAGAGCGGCCACTGCTCATGCTGGCCCTGCTCTGTGCGCAGCTGATGCGGTCGCTGTCATGACCCCTGTACAGCTGCTTGGCCCCCATCCAGTTCCCCAACTATAACACATGGGTCGGTCCCCTGCCACCCATGTTGCGCCATAGGTGCCTGTGTGCACACTGACACCAATGCTGTGTATAGCGCGTGACTGGGTGGCTCATTTATGGCTCTGGGCAGGTGGGTTTTGTGCTTGGTGGTACCATATGGGCCAGTGAGGCGTTGACTCATGCTGCTTCGCCTCTAACCCAATAGCGATAGCCTTAGAGGGCGAAGCCTATAGAGGGTATGCGCATGATGTCACAGAATGCAGTTACACTCACTGAGTGTCAGAAAGACAAGCAGCAGTGTTATCCTGAATCAGCTAAAACACAAACAACACATTTAAAAAAGAAAAGAGCTGGATCACTGGTTCTTTGGTAACTACCGTTACAAGTGCAGAACATTTAAGTTTGAATGCAATAATATTTATTCTGTTTTATGAAAAAAAGCTGTGTGCTTATTTTATTCATTTTAATTATTTAGAAACAAGAGATTTTATATTATATATCAGAATGTCCTTTAAAACACCAGGATCAGAAGGATTTATTCACAAAAGCAATCATAGCTATGTAAATACTAAAATGGTTAATGTAACACTTTTTTAAAATTGAGACTGAATGAATACATCAGAATCAGCTTTATTGCCAGGTTTGTGTACACATACGAGGAATTTGACTCAGGATTGTACATTGCTCACGATGTGCTTACTCATACAAAATTATAAAATCAGACACAGGAGTTGGACATCTGACCAAAAGTGGGTGTTACCTGCATTCCTAAGTAAATGAAACCAGTGGGAGACCAGCGTAACAGGAAGGGCTCAACAAAAATATCTGGAACGCATGTTAACGACCCCAGAGGCATAGCCTCAGATTTGGCAAAGTTAATTTTATAACCCGAAAAGACACTGAATGAGGAAATGACCTTGATCAGACAGGGAACAGAAGTTTGGGGTTGCAATAGGTGTATCAAAATGTCATCCGCCTATATATTTAGGTAATTTGTGTTCCCTTTCACTAACAAAGATACCAGAAATTTAAGTATTTTGTCTTACTGCTTGGGCCAGCGGCTCAATAACAAAATCAAAGAGCAGGGGGCTGAGGGGGTTGCCCTGCCTATTCCCGCAGATGAGGGGGAAATTGGTGGATCTAAGCCCATTAGTCAGAACTGCTGCCCTTGGAGTATTATACAGAACCCTAATCCAGTTCACAAAGTTGTCTCCTAGGCCAAATTCTTCCAGAGCATAGAACAAATACGACCACTCGACCCGGCATCGAGAGACAGCACTATGGCCGCATCCTTGCAGCTCTGTGTTAATTGGATGATGTTTAGGAGCCTCCTCATATTATTACAGGAGTTCCGGCCCTTGACAAAACCAGTTTGGTCCTCCTTAACATTATGGGGCAGAACCTTCTCTAGTCGTAAGGCCAAACTTTTGGAGAGCAGTTTTTGGTCAGAGTTAAGTTGGGCTATCGGCCTGTATGAGGACCAGCTATCTGGGCATTTTCCTTTTTTAAGGATGAGAGAGATGTTGGCCTCCCTAAGAGATTGAGGTAGGATCCCGTTTTCAAATTAATGATTGAGCATAGACAATACAGGGTCTAAAAGAATACCACTAAACTCCTTATAAAACTCACATCCAAACCCATCTGGCTCTGGGGCCTTACCGGACGGCATAGATTTCAAGGCAAGTAGTGCTTCCTCTCTAGTAATTGGGGCATTTAGTTTTTTTATTTTTAATTTTTGATCATCCGTAGCTTTGGGAAGTCTTAATCCCAAAAAAACTGACACATGAGGATCGGGGCATTGTCAGGCTGCTAGGAACTATATAGGTTGGAATAAAATGCGAAATGTTTATTAATGGTTCTATTATCAAATGGTCTAACACCATTGGAATCAGTAAAAGACTATATTTTGAACTCATACAGCTTCTGCCTGGCAAATTTAAGGGACTGTTCAGGGTCCTGAATCAGAAAGGTATTCAATGCAGCACGTGTGTATGTGTATGTTCCTTAAGCAAATCAGGACTCGGGCCAGATGTGTGATTTCTCTCCAATTCAGCTAATTGAGATTCGAGAAGTTTACGCTGTTCATTCTTCCCACGCCTATTGGATGCAACAAAAGACATAATCAGTCCGCAAGAGTATATTTCACATGTCTCCCAGAGGACAGAGCGGTTTTCTGTGGATGGTAAATTGATAGAATAAAAAATCTTAAATTCTGAAGTAAAGTAAGAGATAAACTTGTTATCTTTAAGAAGATAAGGTTGAAATCTCCAACACCGTGACAATGTCCTGTCCTCAGCAAGAGAATATACTAAATAAAGGGGGGCGTGGTCTGATAACACAATGTTGCCTATCGAACAAGATAAGGCGAGAGACATCTTTGAGGAGGCAATGAAAATTTAATCACTTCTGGTATAACTTTTATGTGGGGCTGAGAAAAAAGTGAACTTTGAATCAATAGGGTTAAACTGCCTCCACACATTAGAATATTCAATGTCATGACATATTAGTGAGCACTCTCGCTTGTTTAGAAGGGGGAGAGATGTCAGATGGTAGTTTATCAAAAGAGGAATTAAGGTGACAATTGAAATCTCTCCCCACAAAAGAGTCGCCTGAGGTCCGTTCCATAAAAACTGCAAAAGCTTTGGAGAGAAAATATGGGGAATAAGCTGGGGAACAATATAGATTCATGAATGTTACCTCTTGGCTGTCTTTAATACAATCAAGAAAACTAAATGCCAGCTTTTTATTAATCAAGATGGCTACGCCCCTACTAAAAGCGTATGAGGTAGCAAAGACCTGCCCCACCCAACTCCTGTGCAATTTAGTATTATCCTTGTCCTCCAGACATGGCCATAAGGCACTATTAGCCATAAGTAACCTATAACCACCCTGTTTGTGCGTACCATGACTCACATTGTCAGATACATTTAGCAGGGATATAAAATGCCACACTGATATCCCACATAGATCTCGTACACATCTCACGTCCTGAGCTAAACACATGAACTACATTGAACAACCATAACAAATGTACAACAGAGAAAAACAAACTTATTTCCTCAAATAAAAAGGGACTGTTCACCATACAAGCCCCTTTTAAACTCACCAAGAGAGAATTGACGGCAATGGATGAATAGCATGCTAAGAAAATGAAAGAGGTCCTCGCTGCGGGAGAGAATGACCTTTCCATTCGGTTAGGAAATGTTTAACATGTTTAAAATGTTCAAAAGAGTGTTCAAAAATAGGCGACATCAAGAAAAAGGAGCGTGGCCTACCAGCCTGAGTGGCAAGACTACGGTCATTGCAGAAGAAGTGCCCCAAGCCAGGCAAACGGAGCTATGTGCCCCGTAAAGTCATCATCCAGGCAGATGTCAATGAAAGCTCGTACCTCCTCTGGAGTGGAAAGCCTCTTTTTGGAGCCTCTGTGTGTCATCTGTAGAGTAGCCAGGAACAGCATAGCATATGGCACCCCTCACTCTCGCAGCCGCTGTTTCACTGCATCGTATGCCTTGCGTTTCTTCATCACCATCGAGGAGAAATCGCTGTAAAAAGAGACCCCAGATCCGCTATAGATTAAGCCACCATCCTGGCTCGCTCGGCGTGCCGCTTCCATGACCCTCTGTCTCTGAATGAGTGGACTCGTAGCAGCAGCGACCTGGGGCTCCTGTTCGGGTCCGGTTTCTGTGCGATGGTGCGGTGGGCTCTCTCCAGCTTTATGCGGCCGGCATTTGAGGTCATCTTTAGGACGCGGGGCAGCCATGACTTGAAAAACTCCACCGGCTGCCCAGTTTCCGTGTCCTCCGCCAAGCCGATAACTCAGATGTTTAGGCGCCAGCTGTAGTTCTCGGCCATGTCCACGCTGTCCGTGAGGGCGCTGACCTGCTTTTCCAGCTCCACAATCCTCGGCTCCTGTGCTGCGGCGGAGTTTTCAACTGCCAGCAGCCTGGTCTCTGCTTTATCTAGCCGCTTCCTAGCGGCCAGCAGCTCTGTAGCATGCTTGTGGATAGTCTCGGCCAAAGGGTTTTTCATCAATAACTTTAGATCCTGAGTTCTTTAACACATCTAGATGTGAATACCTGGAAATGAGAGCTGGAATTCTGAACTCTTGTCTCTCTCTACTCATCTTTTGATCTTAAACCCAAATGTCTTCAGTGAACAACAAATACAAAGGAATTTGGAGGGGACTGTATGTACATTGGCCCTCCATGACTCTGCACTTCAGTGGGGCCCCTTGTTGTGGGATCATACAGTCAGAGTGCCACCCAGCCGTGTGGTCCCACACGAAGTAAAGCACTTTAATACACTGAATTAGATTTGATTGCACGAAATGGCACTTTAGTAACATAAGAATAACATCTTGCACCCTACAAAATATTACTGTAACCTTATGATTTACTTTGGTAACCAGTTCATCAACTGTAACATAATAATGTTTTGGATATTGTGGAGTAGTGTACTATTTCTTTCATTGTTTTTACTATGTTTTGTATTGACTTGTACTAACCGAGGACTACAGATGAAAAATTGCCTTCTGGCTAAATCTGGCATATTTACATCAATGATGTTCATTAATGTGCACCCATTTAAATGAATAAAACAAATACAAAAGACATTGGGACCCAGAGTACATTAGCTCACAGCAACAGCCTGTTTGTTTATCTTTCTACAATTGTGTGAATACAGCTGGGGCCACCATTTAATTTGATCCAGATGTTTGTCCAAACAGCATGACGCTCCACCAATTAAAGAGCTGCAGCGGTAGAAAAGATCAGCAGTACATGTCATTTTTACCTGCACTTTACAGTTCACACTCCCCATTTGCATTAAATAACACATTTTCCTCCTGCGATAATGGTGACGCACCTCATACTCGGACGACTCATAAATACATAAATGCACAAACACAGATACATTAAATACATAATTGTACAAAGTGATACGGTACTTGTGTAACAATATAAGGTGCTAAGTAATAAAGTGCCAAAAGATGTCAGGGTTCTTCACATTAAATGTCCAATATGTGCCAGTGAAGGGACCTAAAACCATGCCGCATCTGGTTTTCCACACACATTGCTGATGATTGAGCTGGAACAGATCGTTTTGTTTCGGAGGCATCTTCTCTTGTAGGAGTCCATACGTGACTCTGTGCCTCCACCATCAGCTACATTTTAATATATTTAAATAACCCACCCTGTTTGGTCTTTTTTTGTAATGTAAAGTATAGTATTTGCTAGTTGGATCACACCAGTTTATCAGTAAGTACTGGTATTGTGTAATCACCATAAACCAGTTTAAAGGGCCCTATATAGGCCTGCCTCATCTCTTTTACCACTTGGTGCAATTTCCAACCCAGAGAGCATTTCTGGAGATGGCAGCAGATACATTTCTAACAAAAGCAATTGTCAAACAAATACACAGATCTACAGATGATACAGATCTCCTAACTCCTTGTATTCTTGGCTTTTATCTCTTAATTGTCTTAGTTACTACCGTGGTTTTCCCCCAAACCAAGCTGGCACCATTACCAGATTTTGCTAATTATATAAAAGGATATTAGATTTTGTCGTGTTGCATGAAATATTATATATTTGGAACAATCATCTGTGTGTGTATTCCCTCAGGACAGAGCTGGAAACAAAAGAGGGGGGAAAAGACACACAAGATATACAGATTCCATCATGTAACGTCATCATGACTCTACCGCTAACTTATTAGTTTATTACAAGTAACATACTGAGGTGACGTCCAAATAAACGACTCGTAACTGCTCGTAACCAATGGTAAGTTATGTAAATTGATTTGCTTGAGCTGTAACGTTAAGTAAACTTAAGGTAATTAATAAGGGATTCATAGTGAACGTTACGTTAAATTAACTGTTAACGTTGGTCTCTACAAAATCTAACTAGTGTTGCAAAATAACATTAACGTTACCACATTTAACGTTATATATTAAAGCATTTAAAACCTTGTGAAGTACAATGTCAATAACAGATATGTGAGTTATTTTAATATTTTCTGGTGTCTTACCTTGACTGTAGCTGGTAATGTCAGTAAACTGGTCGCAGGTTCCAACCTCCACCGTACAGCACCGCAGAATAGCATGTAGCATTATCTCCTTAGCATGAGCTAACTCGGTCATGTCGAGCTAGGCGGGAGTGGTTTCAGCAACACGTTACCTCAGCTCCACCTACGACCCGCCTCTTTGCCCATTTTTGGTTATCCGGGAGTGACGCGCTGCCAAGATGGTGCCGGCCAGCTCCGCCAATTTTGAGCTTCAAAACGGCTCTTCAGAATGTCCATTTTTATATACAGTCTATGCATCCGGTATGGGGTTTTCATAATAAGAGCAGCCAGCTGTTTAGTCAGTTGGAGGCTATAAAGCGTATCAAAGATGACAGGAATTGCTGTCTGTTAGCGGGAACTTAACGCATAGTAGAAAATCTGACAATCCCATATAAGTGTTTGAATCCTTTCTTTATGCTTATATTATTAGAGTTTAAAAGATATATAGTCATATTCTGACTCTTGTTTTTGTTATGTTTGGTAATGTATATTAGTGCTTAAGGAGAAATGAGTGAATGCATATATTTCCTTTATTCATTTTTATTTGTTCCTCTCTTTATAGAAACCACACTTAGCATTACACTCATCCTCAAACTCACTCACACAAGAAAGAGGAATAAAGAAACAGAATAAGAACTGTCCCTCCGCTCATCATTTCATACTCTGGAACATTTGGCCTAAGTGGTGCCGACACACGTGAGTGAACTTGGTGAAAACCCAGAACTAGTACATAGACTGAGCGTCTACCCATTATCTTCACTACACCTACTTTTTCCTGCTCTCTGACACTTGTGTTAGCCCTGATGGCTGCATTTATAAACCTAAGTGGGCTTCAGGTAATCAAAGGAGCAGCAGCACTTTATTCTTGGTGTCTTTTTTAATAAGCAGTGAAGAAGAAACTCCACGTGAGACCTTAGCTGCCCTTCCAGTGTTTTTTTTTTTTTTTTACTAGAAGACAAACTTAAACAGTTGGCATGTTAGCTATTGGCTAATCTAAGAATTCAAAACAAAGTGGCTGGCTAATTAACTAGCCGCTAGCAGACATTCCCAGATCTGCTGTTCTTTGTGTCTTGCACAGTGTATGAAACACATGTAATTAATTAAAGGATATAATTCTTGCTGGATGTTTTAATTATTTTGTTTTTGGTTTATGGCACATTTACTGCATACTGCAGCCACAGGCAACTCTGATAGAAAGGGTTGCCGGCTGTCTCGTATTAGCCAGGATATCCCTTATATTAAACCTTACTGATTTGTCCCATACGTGACCCCTCTTGTCCCCTTTTTTTTAACTACTACACTGATCTAACCACTGGCTGATGCAACAGCAGCAGTGCTGATCATGACACTTTACATTAGGACACCGACAACTGTCATCATCCAATCACAGCCCCCCCTTAAGCACCTCAGTATAGTAACGTTAAATGCACCTACTGTGGAAATTGACAAAATAGCGGCAAGTGAAGCCTCGTACGTGCATCACACTGTCAAACATGGACTCAGCTTCAACAGCACCGACAGTCTTGTTAAGCTAAATGGTGCATTGTTTCATGACTAATGTTGTGGAGGAGATGCACTTGGTAAGAACAAAAGCTGAGGTGATCACAATGAATGTTTTATGACCAAAGACTGGGTGGGATATCCTGAATGATGATCTCTCCCCGACTGACAGAGAGCCTGTGTTTTACTCTGTTGCCACCAAAGGGAAACAGATGGTGTGTGGTGCAACTTACTCGACTCTTGAAAATAGTGATGAAACTGCAAATGGTATTAATCAAGTTGTAATGAACTGCCTGAAAAATTCTGAACTGGAAATAAAACACATCACAAGTAGCTATGTTCTTTTTAGTTTGTCATATATAGCCTACATGAAGGGGATAACCTTTTCTAACCTACAGTGCAAGAGTTTTGTATTAGACAAATAGTAAAGGTAACAGGTAGTGGTTTAATTAAAGGAGTGTGTTAAAGGTACCTGCTGCAAATAAACCTACCAAATGTTTAATTAACAGATTAGCTATCATTATGACAAATTGCTTAAAACCACACACTGAATATTCACACAAAACCATACCTGCACTGCTGCAGCAGGCCAATTTTTGTCCCTTATTTCATAGTGACAAAGTTGGCAACACTACCGCTAAACCCACAGTATACTACCAGCAACTTCACCAAACAGCAGATAGACACAGTTAGAGACTAGCTGGTGATGAAAGTGGAACATCTAGCACAAAGAGAGGCAGATCCATCCATCCATCCATCGTCAACCGCTTATCCTGTGTACAGGGTCGTGGGGGGCTGGAGCCTAAGAGAGGCAGATATTTTTCTCAAAAACTGGAAAAAGTGGTTAGTTTTAGTGTATATGTGGCTCCAACAGCACAGCAGATAAGTAATTTATTGAAAACTAGTTGTTGAATGATGTAGGTAGGTGTCTATTCATTACTTGGCTTTTTTATCTCCTAAGAGTTGAAGATTTTTTAGTTTAAGGCTTTGTTTCTGCCTTCAGAACCTGTTGGAAAAAAGCCTGACATCCAAGGCTAAATAGTGTAAACAAACATTATATAAACAAATTATATAAACAAACATTTTGTACAAACCACATTTAAATAATGTACTGCCCTTGCCATGAGTGGAGATGGTCACCATTCAGGTAGCCATTTTGTACAGCAAGGGTTGTGAGGGTTGATAGTTGTTCACCATGGATGGTGGGCATACAAAGACTGACTCTGCATTGTCTTTAGCAAAGATATAGTTTATAGAGGCAGTATGTGGCAGACATGGTTGGTTCAGGAGTGATGCAGTAGGAAGCTATGGTATGCACTTAAACTAACCCCTGTTCAACGTCACATTTGACATTATTTCATTGTCAGTATTTATCCTTGTTTTTATAGCCTCTATATACCAATCAGCCATAACATTACAACCATCTGTCTGATCTTATAGGTCCCCCTTTTGTTGCCAAAACAGTCTTGACTTATCGAGGCATGGACTCCACTAGACCCCTGAAGGTGTGGTGTGGTATCTGGCAACAAGACGTTGCAAGCAGCGGATCCTTTAAGTCCTGTAACCTTCGTTGGATAGTCCTGTAAATTGTGAGGTGGGGCCTCCATGGATCAGTCTTGTTTGTCCAGCACCTCCCACAGATGCTGGATTGGATTGATATCTGAGGAATTTGGACACACCTTGAACTCATTGTTGTGTTCATCAAGCCATGAGCCATTTTTGTTTTGTGGCAGGGTGCATTATCCTGCTGAGAGAGGTCACTGCCATCAGAGAATACCTTTCGTCCATGAAAGAGTGTACATGGTCTGCAACCATGCTTGGGTATGTGTCAAAGTAACATCCACACGAATGGCAAGACGCCAAGGTCTCCCAGCAGAAGATTGCCTAAAGCAACTCACTGCCTCTGTCGGCTTGCCTTCTATCTATAGCACATCCTGGTGCTGTGTGTTCCCCAGGTATCCGGGTACCCAGCCACCTACGTGATGCAAACAAATCACATTTCATCAGACCAGCCCATCTCTTTTCATTGCTCCTTGGTCCAGTTCTGATTCTCACATGCCCATTGTAGGCACACACACAAGGGTCAAAATGGGCATCCTGACTGGTTTGCAGCATTAGTAGCTCGTTTGTTGGATTGCTCCCCACATGCATTAGTGAGCCTCGATAAGCCTGTCCACCGCTTTTCCTTTCTTAGACCACTTTTGTAGAGCTGCAGTTTTGGAGGTTCTCCCAGCTGTTTAGTCATCACAATTTGGCCCTTGTCAAGTCTCCGTTCTCTGTTTCTATTGTATTTGATGAAGTGAATGATGCTGCGTTTTAAACAATAAAATATCACCACCTTGCCATTATTTGAGAAAACTGTTATCTGTCAGTTAGCAGTTTTTCAGCCCTCCTTGGCTTTGGTCATAATATTATTTTTTTTCTACTTGTGTTATCTCCCTTTTCAGCCTGTTACTGTTTTGTTCCAAATGTAAGATGTTTTTTCAGCTAAAGTGTCAATATGGCTCAGCATTAGCAATCTAATTGCCATCTCTTCTTTAACTCAGGGAAACAGGGGAAAATGCTGTGTGATTGTCTAATACAGTAGCTAATGGCCATGCAGGAACTACAGGTAAGACCTTTTATACATGCGAGAAGCAGCCAAATGCAACAACATCACATGGCGTATTTCAGGCCACTCATTCATTTCATTTGTTTGTTTGTTTTTTCACAAGTTTCCATTACAATAGAAATCTAATCTCCTTCAAATCTAACAAGCGTGAAAATTGGTATGGGACCGTTTGAGGGTGTTTTTATTGCATTTAGCTATTTTCATTCTTTTCACATGATGATGTGCAAATAAGGGAAAAAAACACATTTGGATGGAAACCAAGCAAGTGTTCTTACATCCTCCATTACCTCCTGTTTTCTCTGCCTGTATGCAGATACAATCCTATTTTTCCTTCTCTCCTTCACTCTATCACTCCTTATCAGAGCTTTATGTTGTCAGCCGCTGAAATGGAGCGATAAGGGAAGCAAACATACAGCCACAAGCGCTCATTCCCCAACCAACCACTTACACAGATATGTACAATCAGTCCCTGTCAGCCTTTTAATGGTTTCTGGCAGAGACAGGCAATCTCTCTGCTGTCTGATTGGTTTGCACAAAGCCAGTTTAGTTGGGGGGCGGGGGACTGGCAGAGAAAAAAGCAAGATGGACATTGATCCACACATATGTAACACACAGCATTGTTAGTCCTATTTTTCAAATACAATTTAAGGAAAAAACGAGAATGAACGGTGTAGGATATTACAATTTAAAAAAAGCCTCTAGATTCAAGAAACTTTCCTCAGTTTCACAAATGGTCCACACTTCCAAAAATGTCCCTCTCAAGGTCTAAAGCCCAAACTGGTCTTCACAAAGTTGGCAATAGAAAAGTGCCCAAACACACAATGATTTCTGAAACACCCACTAATGCAGACCTTCACACAAAAGGCGCACACAGTCTATTTTCTCTTGGTCTCCAGACACACACACACACACTCTAACTGTAATGTGTGTTTGTGTGTGAAGTAGAGCAGTGCTGACTGAATCCACCCTGAAGACAGAAAGGACATTGGAAATGTATCCTTTAAGTACATGGACCTGTCAGGTCTGGTTAAAGGTCAATGTGATGCAGTTTGAGATGGTAAAAAAAAAAATCATACTAATAGTAATAAAAAAGATAAATAAATGTTGCAGTTATCAGTATGAGTCGGTGATGTTCAGTGATCCGGGAGTTATACGGCTCTACTTCATGTCCTGATTTTCATCATTTACCCAGAACGACTTCTGACTTTCTGCAGGACTGCCTACAAAGCTTGACATTTACAGTTTGATCTTTTAGATGTTCCCCCATCATCAGCCTTCACTGCAGCTGCTGGAAAACTCTGAGTGGCAGGTTGAGTCACCTAGGGTGGTTGGTTTTCTACAGAACGACGAAAAACAGTCATCATATCTCAGGAATTCATGGTACATCAAGTTAACCAATTAAAGCTAATTAATTCTACAAGATGTACCTCAGCTTTTAAGCCAACATAAACGAGTA
Organism: Micropterus dolomieu; assembly: GCF_021292245.1. NCBI lineage: Eukaryota > Metazoa > Chordata > Actinopteri > Centrarchiformes > Centrarchidae > Micropterus > Micropterus dolomieu. The sequence continues at coordinate 32,180,562 of NC_060161.1, forward strand.
CTCCCTAAAATGTTCCGAACGAATGGAAATTTGGAAATCTACAATGCGTACAAAACTTGACATGTTGTGGTTTTACAGGTCCACCTCTTGCCGAGAAGTAACTCTTATTTTTACATGTCTGTTTTTGTTCGGATTGAACAAACAAGAGATAATGTGTTTAATAATGAGCTTTAGAGGTGCTGGTATGCAGAATTATTCCCTTAAGGTTATAAACGTTAAGTTCCTGTGCCATTCAAACTATGTCTCCTTATCTATCTTCAAACAATGAAAAGGTCACATTTTTCCTGAGTTTTTGTTTAGGACACCCAAAGCCTAAAGATATTCATTTTATGATTTTTCAGTGTTCACATTTGCAAGCACAGTATAAATGGCATTTTGGTTTAATAAATTGTCAAACTGTTAATTTGTTTCATTTTCTTCCATCTTACGAACAAATTAATTGATTAATGGTTCCAACTGAGCTTTTGAAATGCATGTCTCACTGAAGCCCTCCTCCTCCTCTGCTGTAAATAGCAAAGCGCACAGACTCCGCCAGGTTAAATAAGGCTCTGAATACGTGGATATGTCTCCATAATCTGCTTAGCGACTGAAAATGTCAGAGGGTTGACGGCCGAACATGAATCGCGCTGAGTCGGCCGTGAGTGGATCGCCTGCTGGGGAAGTCACAGACTCTGAGTGAGTTTAATGTCGGGATCAGTGAGGGACAGTTAGGCTCTATAATGCAAAACTGCTTTAGATGTTGATTCTCTGATGCAACCTTTTGATTATAGTACTTAAGCCAGCGGCGTTCTGCTTACTCTTTTGCCGCCATGCCTAAGGCTATGCTATTACTTGCTGCTGCCGCTGTTCATATACCATTTCAAGAGCTACTGTCACTCCCACTACCTGCCCTTCCTTTTGGGGAGTGATGAGGTCAGAACTAGATGGCAAACATCTGTGAAATGCATATTCTACATTGACTTAATAATCAATTCCACAGGAGTTGACTAACTTAAACCTGCACTAAATGACTTCTTTGGCAGCCATGCAAACAAGTTGAGAACACAACATTGACATATCAACACATTACAACATTTGATGAAGTTGTTAGCAGTATTATGGATTTGTTTAATCTGTACAAAAACCAAAATGGACAATTTTCTGTATTACAAGTTGTTTAGTGCCATATTACTTCTTCTGACTTTTGGGAGTGTCCGTAGCTCCTGAAGCTAAGCTAAGTTAAGTGGCTTGCTTTATCATAAAATTGACCGCACAGACATGAGTGGTATCAATGTTCTCACGTTACTCTCATCGACGAAGCAAATAAGCGTGTATGTATGTGAAACTATTGTTTGGAAAAAGTATTTTGCTCAAAGTTAAGGTTACATTCTGGTCAAATTACTTAATCCATAGTGGAAAGTGTTTTGGTTTTAGTTGAGACACTTTCACCTCTCTTTGTGATGTTCCCTCCTCTTCAGGAAACAGACTTTAGGTTCATGGACAGTGTGTATTTTCTCCTCTTTTCTCATCTCATAGAAAATAATTATACAAAAACTAGTTTCATGTTCTTCAAGTAGTACGTATGCCAAGAAACGGACCGCATGGACTCAGTCGGGTGGATTTGGACATGTAACAGAAACTGGCTCTGTAATCAACTTAACACAGTCAAGTGGAGTGCTCTGGACAAACTCATTTGGTGGCGACCCTTCTGTTGAAAACCACTGCTCAGACCACACCTTTGCCTTCTCCCAATATTACAGTTTAACCCTCTCAACCTCACCAGCCAGCATTAAGATTCGCCTATAGGGAGGGAAGTCTATCATGGAGGTGCGTGAGCTGAGAGAAGAGTCTGTGTCACAGCATTAAAAGTGCAAGATGTAACCTGCAATTCATGATGTCTGAGTTTTTGTCAAATCTTGTCAAAATGAGCGATGAGGCAGATTTTTATGCCCTTGCTTGTAGGTCTGTCACCAACAGTTTTGTCAGAAGCTGGTTTCTGTTCCTTGTTTTGTTTGAACTGTACAGTTTCTTGAAAGGAGCCAAAGTCATGTCCGTTATAGTAAAATATGATGAATATTTTGCTGAACTGACATTTTATTTGACCAGGTCTTTATGTTATCATGTTGAATTTGCTGTGAGGATGCAAAAACACAGTTTGTTTTATTTTGCCTGTTGTGTCCTGTCAGTGTTATTTCTGTTTCCGCATGATTCACTACTGTTGCATTATCTTGCTGCTCTTGTCCACTTTTGGTGCCTGCAGCTTTATTTCCTGACCACATTGTGAAGTGACCTTTCAACCCAATCAAACTCAGCCTCATTAATTTATCTCTAAGCTATGTGGGTGCGTGTTGATTTTCATACTGTGTATGTCTGTACCTTTTGTGGTGTGTACACTAGAGACCATCTTATCTAAATGTACTGTAACATGATATATGAATGGCTGCAGGGTTGTATTTGTGTCTTCATGGCCAAACTTTAAATCGAGCTGTGCCTTGCTTCAAGAAACATAATGGATTTCCTCACTCCTACATCTAAAGTTAAATTATGTATGACAGAGGAATATAGAAAACAGCACTGGAGGACTTGAGAAAGAAGTGGAGAGGAAAAAAAGACTAAATAAAAAGTGTGATACAGTGTGAACAGAAAACAAAGGAAATTATAGAAATACTAATATTTTGTGTGTATAAACATCATGTAGGGTACAAGATGTCCAAAATTAATAAAATATGTTGTTCTTTGTCGTCTATAACAACCAATACGGGCGTCTTCTGATCCAGTGCTCTTATCGGCACGAACAAGAGTTGTTTTGGTCAAGCTTGAGGCGATTGATTTCTTGGCAGTCCACTAAATAACAAATTACATCAGTCCAATTGGCTGAAAACAAAGGCAGGATAAGGGTTTTTGCATTGTGACATGAAAAAAAAAAAGAAGATCCATCCTTTGCTCCTGAGCTGACAGATGACTGTCTTTAAGTTGTGCACAGAGGAATAACTTAACCACCACTGACACTCAGTGAGGGGATTTTCCACAGGGTACTTGCACATATTTTGCTTCATTGGCTCTCAGTTAAATACTGCATTGATTTCAAGATTCTGCTCCTGACCTTCAAGGCCATTCATAACCTCGCTCCTCTGTACCTCACTGACCTCCTTCATATTAACACACCCACCTGTACTCTTAGGTCTTCTACTTCTATTCACCTTAGTGTACCTCCTGTTCGTTTGACCACCATAGGATTCAGAGCCTTCAGCCGCTCTGCCCTTCGTCTCTGGAACTCTCTTCCACCAGACATCCGCAACATTGACTCGCTTTCCATTTTTAAATCCCGCCTGAAAACACATTTTAAACTGGCATGTCCCACGTGATGACTCTTTCTCAATCTTTGTTTCCAGTTGTTTTGTACCCTAATTTTGTACACTGTAATTATAGTTAATTGTATTGATTTATTGCTGTACTGTTTTATTATGTTTTGTGAGGTGACCTTAAGTGTTTTAATATTGCATTTGATGTGATGCATGGATGTGGAATATTTGTAGATAACGGGATCAGAAGGGGACCTCACCTCTAACTAAGATAAATGATTAAGCACCTGAATCACCTGAAGCAAGATGGCGCCAGTGTGTGCGGCGAATCGTCTGCTTGGTGCTTTGTTCGCTGTTTTTCTGTGTATGCCGCAGAGATGTCTCAGCCTTATTTGTGTATGATCGCCAAGCTCTTCTCAACATCCGAGCCTCAGTGGAATCGATGCTTCCAAAATACAATCTGGGAGACCAAACTTCAAATCTCCCTCCCTTCTAATCCAGTATACCTATAGGCTTGGGGCGGGGAGGTTGTACTGGTGAGATCCAAAGCCTACCTGATGCCCACCAATGCGATCAATCCTCGCCTCTGGAGCGATGGACCGGACTTTAGAGGCCGGTGGATCCGGCATATTACTCCCACTCAAACTGATGTCTGCTACCCATTGATCGAGGCTCCCGTACCCCGGCGGATGCGGGCTCGTGGAGGCGGCGTGAACCACGGGAACCTTTGGTCACTAGGCCGTGCCTCATCATCAGCCACCGGGGAGCTTGTCCTTCGCATGGCCCTGATCAACGCTAGATCACTAGCAAACAAGACGTTCCTGCTCAATGACTTCTTCACATCTCGGGAGTTGGATTTTATGTTAATGACGGAAACCTGGCTCCACGCTGGTGAGTCTAGCCCTTTCTCAGAACTTCTTTCTACTGACTGTACTTTTCTTAGCTCCCCACGGACCACTGGGAGGGGTGGAGGTCTAGCGGCTGTATTTAAATCCTCTTTCCACTGCCGACAGACTCCTAGTGACATCTTTGCTAGCTTCGAACTGCAACTTTTTGAGTTCAACCATCCTTTTCCTGTGTTGTGTATCGCCCTCCGAAGTTCAACAAGGATCTTATAACCGACTTTGTGGTGTTTCTGGAGGTGATTGTGTTAAAATATGATCGTCTTCTTATTGTTGGTGATTTTAATATTCACATATGCTGTGAAAACAATCCTTTGGCTCAACACATGAAAAAGGTCACACATTGGACCTTGTACTGTTGCACGGTTTCTGTGTCCATATTAAGAAAATCTGTAACACCGGTATATCCGATCACCTTCCTGTTCTGTTCACTGCTACCATCCCATGCTCCAGGATCGCAGCTTGTCATCCTACTCATCTTCAGCGTGCGATCAACCCTTCAACTACGCTGCAGTTTGCAAATGCTTTTAAAGAATCTAAACTCTGTAACTTGGATGGTGGCTGTGGTCTCAGTGCTGAGGAGCTCATTTCCTCCTTTGGCTCCACCTGCACTGATATCCTGGACTCTGTTGCTCCTTTTAGAATTAAACTCCTAAAACCATCCTCAGAACCATTTGATCCAAATCTACTTGCCTATGAAATCCATAACCAAACAGTCTGTGCAACCATTGTTAGACTGCTTAAAGGAGGTAAAAACCTGGATGGAGTTAAACTTTCTCACTCTGAATGAAAATAAAACAGATCATCACGTGTGGATGTTTAGACGTACTGGGTGACCCTCTTGGCACTTTGGGCCCCTTAGCCTCCCAAAATCGATCCTCTATTAAAAATCTTGCTGTTATTTTTGACACCTCATTCACGTTCAATAAGCAAATCAGTGCAGTCGTCAAGACCAGCTTCTTCCAGTTAAGACTTCTAGCTAAAATAAAAGGCCCATCTTCCTCCCAAAGAACTCGAAAATGTCATCCATGCTTTTATTACTGCTCGGCTGGATTACTGTTATTCATTATACATGGGTCTAAATCAGAAATCTTTAAATCGCCTCCAATTAGTCCAAAACGCAGCTGCTCGCCTTTTAACAAAAACAAAAAAGCGTGAACACATAGCGCCTGTCTTGGACTCCATCCACTGGCTACCTGTACGTTATAGCATAGATTTTAAGATTTTATTGCTTGTTGTTAAGGCCTTAAATGGTCTGGCGCCACCTTATCTAGCTGATCTCTTATGCCACCATTCTCCAGTAAGAACACTGAGGTCAACAAATCAGCTGCTCCTGGATGTCCCAAAATCAAAGCTTAAAAATAAGGGCGACAGAGCCTTTGTAGTGGGTGCCCCAATCCTATGGAATAACCTCCCCATGAAAGCTGCACAGACCCTACAAACGTTTAAATCGCTGCTTAAGACGCACCTATTTGCAGTAGCGTTTAACCTTCGTTAACCTGTTTTCTGATTTTCTAAAGTGTTGTTGTTTTGTTTCACTTTGGTTGTAGTAATTTTTATACTTGTTATTTATGTATTTGACATCGACCCTGTTCAGCACTTTGGTCAACTGTTGTTGTTTTTAAATGTGCTATAGAAATAAAATTGACATTGACACAACCAGCAATGAATGTTCACTTGTTTAGTAATCACCAGCACAATCTTGACCAATTCGTAACAGCACCATCATCAAAAGGTTTGTTTTGATTTGTTTGTTCAACACTTGACATTCCCATCTGTTAGGGTTTGTTAAGCTCAGAAACAGGGATTTGAGCCCAAATACAGACACTTAGGCAGAACAGCTATAGTTAGTGACATTTAAATAAACCAATAATGGAAACTTGCAGCATACTGAGGCAAGCAGTCCAGGGAATAAACATATCCAAAAAAGCAGGAACAAACATAAATCCAAAGTGCTTAAAGTCAAGTAGAGTAAATAAATCAAAAACAAGACACAAAGACAAAGAGCATGCAAACCTAAATACACAAGTGGGAGGTAACAAAAGGAGGCACAGGTGGTGTCATATTTCTGGTTTTATTTTGATTAAGCCACGCTCCTGTGTCTGTTTTTCACTCCCTGACTCTGTATTCTCATCCTTTGTCCTTGATTATGTTTTGTTTGGTCAGTTGTTCATTCGTTCAGTGGTTTCTGATTTCTTTTGTTTAAATAAGAAGTCCTTTAACTTTTTAAATGCACTTTACTTCCTGTATTATTATTATTATTATGTAGCATTTTGTCACCTCCGTCTTATGTTCTTGAATCTCTGTTCTTCAGTTGGTGTGGGATTGTTAATGTTGACGAGCGTGTCCCTGCCTGTGTTTGGATTATTCAGTCTTTTTTTAAAATTTACCTATGGATATTCACGCTCCCTGGACTTTCTGTTTATTCTTGATCACTGGATTGTTTGTTCCTTGGACTGCCTGCTTCACATCCATGTAAGCCAAATAAACATCATTATCTGTACCTGCTCTGCCTAGTGTCCTGCACATTGGGTCCTAATCCCTTGTTTATTGAGTCTGTGTGTGACTAAACTATAACAACAGGTGGACACAATCAGGGAGAAATCAACACTGAATAGAAGCCAAGTTAGACATGTCACAAAGAGGCAGAACCCAACAAAATAAAATAGTGAGCAAATCACACAAACACACAGCATTCTGTAAACCAATGTGGATATTTTTATTTGCTTTGAACCAAGCATCATTACGCTTTTTAGGGTTTTTCCTTTATACAACCCAGTGCTGTTCATACCAGATGAGGAAATATCAGTGTCATCTTCAAACAAAACACGAGGTAAACAATGTTAGTTTGGGCCCCAAGATTGATCCTTGTGGAACTCCATAGGCATCATTATAAACCGAGGCAACATTTGTTCCATACCCCTGTACAGCATGAGCAGGTATACTATAAATAATGGATGTATGCCTTAAGTAAATCTCCAAGTAGTCTTGGGTATATATATATATTTTAATTCATCTTATTTCTCAAAGGCTTTAGTTTGTTTGATTTATAAACCTGAACAACCCAGTTACTACCTGTTCATATGGACAATTAAAAACAAGTTCCTTGCAGTACTTTGGTTAACATGGAATAATGAAAATTGCTTGATAATGATATCACATTTAGAAAAAGAAACAAATCAAATAATGGAAAATAACATTTTTTTCTTGTTTGTGTGTGCGAGAGAAGCTGCAAATGAAAAAGGCTGATCAAATTAATTGAGTTCCTCCATGAAAATGAAATACAAGTCTGAAAGTAACAAAAGGGTGATTATAAGATGACAAATGAATGTGAATCAGGAAGACAGAGTGGGGAATAGAGGAATGAGAGGAACACAGGCATGAAAACAGGCATTGAGGAGAAAGAATATAAACATGAGAGAGGGGAAGAAGATGAAAACTGAAGTGCAGAGAGGAAGACAGGAGGAGTGGAAAAGGGAAAGATTAGTTAATTAAAGAGCATTTTGAGTACAGTGCAGTAGAATAGATGAAAAATAAACTCTAACAGGAAGAGGGGAGGAGAAAAGAAAGGGCCCAAACATGCAAAGAGGAACTCAGGAGTAACATTTTTTATTAATGTGGGTGTGCTCATGTAAATACTTAATTACATGACCAAACATAATCTTTCACAATTAATTAAAAACTGTGCAACTGTCGGCATGTTTTTTTTTCCTTAAACTTGCATGTGTTTCTTTATCTCACATATTTACCAATTTTCCGCTATTCATTTTATATATATGGAAAATTAAACTGATGAGCATTACACGGGCCAAGAGAGGATGAAGGAGATGTTTGTAACTGAATAATTAAAAATAAGAACCAAACACCAAGCATAAAAAAGGAGGAAACGGAGAACCAAACCATACACTTTGTCACAAAATGTAAAAATATAAAATATATACATGCTCTTGATAGTCCAGATTCAGAGATTCAGATTCATTTTATTAGCCATTTGCAGTATAAAACCACATTGGAATAGAATATGCAAGAAGCCCAAAGTGCAATGTCACCCCATAAAAAACATAAGAAAACATAAAATAAAACAGGCAAGCAATTGCCACAAAAACTCAGTAATAAAACACTATTCAATAAAATCCATCCATAAGATATAAAATGCTTAATTTAAGGTGCTTTGTTTAAAGTGATCACAGCTTGGGGAAAAAAACTGTTGAAATGGCGATCGGTAGAACATTTGACAGAGCGATACCTTCTCCCTGAGGGAAGCATCTCAAAGAAGGCCCCTGCAGGATGGCCTAAAGCATCATTAGCAAGTTTTAAAGCTCGATTCAAAAGTCTAGCTTTATATGTATCCTCCAGGAACGGCAAAGTACAGCCAATGATCCTGCTGGCTGAGTGAACCACTTTGTTCAAAGCCTTCTTCTCTTTCAAGGTGAGATTACCAAACCATACAGTAATACAACTAGTTAGGACACTCTCAATTACACAATAGTAAAAGTTCAAAAGAATCTTAGTGTTTTGAGTGAACTCTCGAAGCCTACGTAAAAAGAAGAGGCGCTGTCTCGCTTTCTTAGCAATTTTAGTCGTGTTAGAGCTCCAGTTCAAATCATGCGAAAGGGTCACACCTAAAAATTCACATTTCTAAGTAATCTGCACATCGGAGTCATGGATAGTAAGAGGCACATGATTCCTATTGTGACAAAAATCAATAACAAGTTCACACGTTTTTGAAGTGTTCAAAAGCAAGTTATTTTCCTTGCTCCATTGAACAACATTCTCCACCTCCTCGCGATAATGAGATTCATCGTTTGAACTAATCAGCCCAATGATAGTTGTGTCATCGGCATATTTGATTATCACATTATTAGCATTGGATGCTTCAAGGTCATGAGTATACAATGTGAACAATAGGGGGCTTAAGATACACCCCTGCGGTGAACCAATGCTAACATACAACTCATCTGAAATACAACCATTAATTTTGACCCTTTGTGGTCGACAAGTGAGAAAATTAAAAATCCATTTTCCATCTTCAGCCAAAACAAAATAGCCTACAGTAAACAACAGAGTAATAGAACGTGAAACAGGGGGGTCACGTAACAAGCAACAAAGGCATTAAAGAAAAATAGTTAAGTCTTCAAACATTTTAACGGTTTTAAATTCTTCAGGTTTGTCCAAAAGTTGGTCGCTGTATTTAAACCCTACGCGGGTTAGAGAGCTGGATTTAGTTTCGGAAAGGCCCGATGACTTCAGGATGGAAACGGTTTGCAGAGAAAGGACACAAGCGTTTCATAAATACAAATACTCATTTCTATATTCATGTACAAACAAGTCTCCATCTTCAGATTGTCCCTGACTGTCTCCTTCTATAACTCAGCGGTTCTCAAACTGGGGGGCGGGCCCAGCTGGGGGGTGCACAGGGATGAATGAACATGATTCATGTAGGGAAATGAAAAGATTCAGCTAACGTACCGACCTGAATCATTTATTTATTTTAATCAAATTCAACTGGGCTCCTTCAATCCGTTTAGGTGTTTTGTGGTTGTGAGAACTTTTTGAGAGGGCGTCATGAACCACTTCTATAACCGAAGAACTTCACACTTAATGTACATCTTCTGTTTTGGACAAACAAATCAGCCGTCGTGCAAAAGACGTGATCATCCAATCAGACGAGAGCTAACCTGTAACACGTCGGGTCACGTGACCCTCCATGACCCCAGTCACATATTTCTGCCGGGTCACTGGAACTACAGGACATGCACACGGCGAGCCGACCTCTGTGCGGGTGTGTGTGTGTCATTACACGAGGTGACGAAAGAAAACGAGGACGTGTGACCTCTGACCCCCCCGCTGATGAGGAGCGCGTCGGGCATGAAGTTCTCACACTGTCGTCCAGCAGCTTCACACCTCCACAACACACTCACAGTGACCTGCTCTTCAGTCACACTTCAGGTGTTTGAGTCGACGCTCTGCCTGAAGATCTTCTCACGCTCGGCGTCCCGGTGGCCACGTGATCCAACCCTCACAGGTTCAAGTCTGCGCCGCTCCTCGTCGACCGTGATTTCTATCTGCTGTCAAATAATGTCGCCTGCAGTCGCTGTGCTGGTCACACCACACGACTTGCTCTCTTGTAACAGGAGTCTTGAAGTCGTCGTGGTCGTTCACAGGAGGTCACACGTTACACGAGCTGACAAACTCTGTCTGGTCTCCAAACCAGGCTCCAACATTCGTTCCAGGTGAGACAGCTAAGGAGCCAGATCTGACCATGAACTGCTCTTTATGAAAGAAAACGCTGCTGCAGAGCTCAGAGCAAGTGATCAGAGGGCGATGTGACGATGCTGAGACGGAAAACTGAGGTTTTACTAAAGCATCGTTTCTTTGGGTTAATAAGCGCTTTTACAGTTTATGTGATGTGTTTGCACAGAGAACGGCACGATGCTACTTTCTTGTAATCAGTTTTACATTTCAAGTGTCATAGAAAAATAACAAGTGTGATTATTTCAGTTACTTCCTGGAGTCTTTGCTGATTCACTGGAAACATTTTAGAACCCAGAAATAGTCTGTAAATCGTTGACTTTTTACACTTTGGTTGCGTTTTAGTTCACTTTAACAAAGCAGGTGTAACATATTGATCAGTGAGCTGCCGGTAGGTGGATGTTTTTCCCTTTGGACAGATCCACGCTAGCTGTTTCCCCCTGTTCCCAGTCTTTATGCTAAGCTACGCTGACCAGCTGGCTGTAGCTCCATATTTAGCGTGCAGACACGAGGAGAAGATTTCATTAAATGCCTGCAGGGGGCGCCGGCAGGACTGCACCCTCCAAACTGTCTGTGAGTTTAAAGCAGCAGCTGCAGCATCTGAAACTCCCATTACCAGGAGAACGTCCCAGAATGCACTGCTCCTGTTACTGGGAGAGTTTATGCACCAGTTAGATTCACACCTCTGCAACACACACATGCACTAACACAGGACTGTGCACGTGACTGTGAAACTACAGCGTGACATGGTGGCACTAATAACACTCCATACTTATATTTAATTTGCAGAATCAGTTTTATTTATTGATTTATACACAGTCTGCGTTTCTCCTCAGTCTGAAGCTCAGCTGCTCAGGTGTTAAAGTCTGACACCGTCTCCCCCCTCAGAGGGGAGATGACCTGACCTCCCCCGATGAAGCACAAAGAGAACAGAAGAGTTTTCTGTGATACGTTTTTTATTACAGTAAAATAAAATAAAATCACTCCTTCATAATAAAATAAAAGAAACGCAAAATGAATCCAATAAAATAAAATCAAAACATTTTAAACATAAAACCAGTTTTTAATAGCTGCAGACAAAAACACAACAAATAAACCTTCAACATTTCAGTAAAAACATGAAAAAAAAGAACTTTTAAATCCATGATGTGATTTTGTTCTGACGTCTCTGAGGTTTCGCATTTCCACGTAAAACAATCAGACCATTTGCATCATTATCTAAAATAGAGTTTAATAACATCACTCAGAGGCTGAAAGCTCCTCTGAACACAAACGCCTCATTCCCCCTTTAGTGTTTCCAAGTTTCAGCTCCTCCTCTCAGCACACACTCAGCTGATTACCATCAGGACGCTCGTTAACACACTCATTAACACGTTGTGGTTATCTCATCATCAGAGAGCTGCAGATAAAACATCAGCTGACTGTTTCTGACCTGCAGCTCAAAGAACCTGCTGCCAAACATTAACTCTCCTTGAACTTTTACTGTCCTGTTTTCTTTTTCTTTGTTTTAAGATATTAACACTGTTTAAAAAGCTTGGAGTGCTCTTTTGATTCTACCATCTCACACGGCTGAACCTCAGTTTACAGAGCCGAGTAGAATTACAAGGATTAGAGTCCTTTTTCTGTCCGCTAACTTGTTGACAGGGTCCTGCTGTTAACCGCTTTTACCAGAGTTTGTAGCGTGGACAATCTGGATTTACAGTGACGATGTATCTAAGGGTCAGAGTCCCTAAGTGTCAAAGGATTACAGTCCCTAAGTAATTAAAGGGGGATAGAGTGGGAGACCTGCCTGTTTTTATTTTCTATTTAACTTTTAATTTAACTTTTTAATATTTCCCTGTTGCTTTTATGTTTTATGTAAAGCACTTTGAATTACCTTGTTGTTGAAATGTGCTCTACAAATAAACTTGCCTTGCATCTACTGACTGCAAACACTGTCACTGATCAGTGTGCTACGGCAGGACCAAACCATTTCATGCAGACACAGGGGGGTGTTCGGTGTCCAGTGGTTCCCAACCTAGGGGTCGGGCCCCTCCACACGGTCACCAGATAAATCTGAGGGGTCAGCCGATGATTACTGGGAGGAAAGAAGAAGAAACTTTTACTTTTTTGAGAAATATTAGAGAGTTTTATCACATGAATTAAGGTACAACTGTAATCTGAAAAGCTTTATAAAGATTTAGAAAGTGGCAAACAATGGAAATACTCAAGAAAAGTACAAGTACAACCCCAGTTCCAATGAAGTTGGGACGTTGTGTAAAACCTAAATACAAACAGAATACAATGATTTGCAAATCCTTTTCAGCCTGTGTTCAACTGAATGCACCACAAAGACATTTAATGTTCAAACAGCAAATATTCACTCACTTTGAATTTGTTGCCTGCAACACGTTCCGAACAGCTGGGACAGCAGCGTGTTTACCGCTGTGTTACATCACCTTTCCTTTTAACAACACTCAGTAAGCGTTTGGGAACTGAGGACACCAACTGTTGAAGCTTTGTAGCTGGAATTCTTTCTCATTCTTGCTTGATGTACAACTTCAGTTGCTCAACAGTCTCCGTTGTTCGTAATGCGCCACACATTTTCAATGGGAGACAGGTCTGGACTGCAGGCAGGCCGGTCTGGTACCCGCACTCTTTTACTACGAAGCCACGCTGCCGTGATCCGTGCAGGATGTGGCTCGGCATCGTCTCGCTGAAATCAACAGGGACGTCCCCGATAAAGACGTTGCTTGGATGGCAGCGACGAACTGTGTTAACTGACAAAGGTTTCCTGAAGTGTTCCTGAGCCCGTGTGGTAATATCCTTTACACACTGATGTCTGTTTTTAATGCAGAGCCGCCTGAGGGGTCGAAGGTCACGGCCATCCAATGATGGTTTTCGGCCTCGCCGCTTACGTGCAGACATTTCTCTGATATTATGGATCGTACAGGATGAAATCCCTAAATTCCTTGCAATTGAACATTGAGAAACGTTGTTCTTAAACTGTTGGGCTATTTGTTCACAAAGTGGTGAACCTCGCCCCATCCTTGCTTGTGAATGACTGAGCCTTTCTGGGACGCTCCTTTTATACCCAATCATGACACTCACCTGTTTCCAGTTCACCTGTTCACCTGTGGAATGTTCCAAACAGCTGTTTTTTGAGTTGTCTTTTGTTTCCCCTGTCCCAGCTGTTTGGAATGTGTTGCAGGCATCAAATTCAAAGTGAGTGAATATTTGCAAAAAACAATAAAGTTGATCAGTTTGAACATTAAATATCTTTGTGGTGTATTAAATTGAATATAGGTTGAAAAGGATTTGCTAATGAATGTATTCTGGTTTTATTTATGTCTTACACAACGTCCCAACTGGGGTTGTACTTTGTACTTAAGTAAATGTACTTAGTTATTTTCCCCTACTGCAGATGAATCTAGTGTTGAGTTCACAGTCTGAGGGTTGGGTGGTATTTTCTGGTTGTGCAGCTGCTGCTTCTCTAAACTCTTCTGACGTCGGAGCGTCGGCTTCATTCTCCTCTCTGACGTCGGTGCTCGGGTTCCCGCTCCCGTCGTCTCTCCTTGCGGCTGATTGGACCCGAGTAGGTCTTCTGGGAAACACAAGCCTCCCACAATGCACCTCTGCACCAACAGTTTACCACTAATGTGGAGATGCAGAAGGGCAGCGGGCTGAAACACAGAGCGGCTGAACCACAGAGGTCTTCAGTATTCAGCCAGCATTTCCCTGAAGTCCACAGCTCTTACAGACACATGCATTTATAAAAAGACTTCACAGACTTTGTACTGGAATCATAAAAATAATAAATCAGAAATTTTCCAGAAGCCATGAAGGAAAGCCTCGTCTCCGGTCAGCTAGTGTCTTTTTATTTCCCCTTTTATCTAATGTTGTGAATCTTATCTAACAACACTTGTCCTTTTTTACGTTCTTGTGCAGCACGGTGTAACCTTGTAAAGAAAGATGCTGTATAAATAAAATTATTATTATTTCACAGACAGACGTCCTTTGAATCCCTGACTGAAACTTGCATGTGAAGGTTGATGGTTTGATTCCCTGCAGCTGACAGGTCAGACCTGCTGGACTCGGCCACCCGAGCCTTCAGAGACTGAAACGCGTCAGGTGTGAAGATGCGACGCCTCAGACTGTGAGAACGTCTCACCTCGCTGATCAGACACTCAGAGGTCAGAGGTCAACTTTAGCTTCCCGCAGCGCGACCTCTGAGCACAACAGAGGCTCAGAGAGACAGAGAGACACCAGCTGTCAGTCAGCTGGGAGGCCGGGACCAACAGAGACGACTCGGGATGATAAAACTGACAACGCGTTTAACCACAGAGAGTTTAGCATGCTAACCTGCATAACATGCTAACGTGAATCAGCAATCTCCATCTAAACAAAACCAGCTGATGGTACTCATACAGATAAATAAATAAATATATAAAGTAAATAAATTAGCATGAACATCTGTCCTCAGCTGCATGTCTGATATTACGTTAAAGCCCTGAGCAGTGTCTGCAGGTACAACCTCGTTTTTAAATTTTAAGGGAGCGATGGGGAGTGAGCAGATGTTGGTTTTATGTCTTTTTGTCATGTGTATTCTTACTAGTACTGTACTACAATCTGTAGTATTAGTCACAGAGCTCATCTGACAATGTTCTGCATGCAGAGACAGGCAGAAACACGGGCAGGTAAGCAGGCAGGCAGCAAGGTGACTCATACAAATAACACATCACTCTGGTGTTGATGACATCATCAGGGTCGCTGGGATGACCTTGATGACATCAGTGATCCCACAGGAACCAGTGACTCCTGCTCTAGTGTGGGAGGTGTGTGTGTTTGTGTGTGTGTTGCATGCAAACTGAAGAAAAACTAATGCAGTACTCTCACTGTTGCTACTATTACTACTGCTGGTACTTCTACTGCTGATACTTCTATTTCTGGTACTTACACAGGGTAGCTCCGCTTTAATTCTGAGAAGCTGCAGAGCTGCAGTCTCAGTTCATTACTCAGTGTAACATTTCCAGCTAAACTGAGGCTTATTGTTGACCCGTTTCTTGAGCAGAGTTGTTCATGTCTGCTGACAATCGCGAGCACGTCACAGGTAAATTCCAAGTACTGTTTAAAAACCATAAAATATTCTTTGTGGGGTTAATAAGTTTTATTAAATGATTTTAACATTCCACAAAGTTCACGCACAACTCTGCACACCACCAGCATTATATGTTGATATTTATATCATAATAGGCTGTATTAGTGTTGCAGTACTTGAGACTGGTCTTAAGACTCAGACTCGACGGTATTTGTACTCGGTCTTGTCTCGGTCTCGGACATTGAGGACTCGGGATTTTAAGACCAGTCAAGACCATAACTTTGGGAATATCAATAAATTTCTTTTGCATGCCCCCCCTCCCCGCGATGGTCAGCATGGAAAAGGAGTGTTGAATAAAGATGCTGACGTTGATTTCAGCTCTTAGTGTTTGTATGTGTGTGTTTCAATGGGAATGTGGATCAATGTGAGATGTACCTCTGATCTCGTTCCACATTTTATTGTGTGTCATGTTGGTCTTGACTCGGTCTCAGTTTGGGTGGTCTTGACTACAACACTAGGCTGTATATAAACTTATTGGGAGCAAACAGGTAGTTCTGCCTAAAATCAGACTTTGAGCTCCCCCCTGTAGTCAAAATGACATGATCCCTGTTTGATAACGGCTCGGCGAAGATTCAACTGGGAGACTGGGAGTCAAATCAGGCTCCTCCTATCGAATCACCAAATCTAAATATTTAGGGTCAGTTCTAATAAAAATACATTATTATTACACTACCCTTACTTAAAAGGATCAAATACTCTATGCTAGATGAACATTGTACATGCATCTTCACTAAATACTGTCCACTATTGCCAAATTTAACATTTAATATTTGATTTGTTATTGATAAAAAATGACATTTAGTTTTACCAGAAAAAAACTAAAAATGAGTTTGTAATTCTTTTCAGCCTCCAGAGTGTCGGGCAGCAACCTGCATGTAGCCTGAGAGGTGAAACACATTCCCAATGGAAATTACTCCCTTGCTGATACTACTACTACTACTATTACTACTACTACTACTACTACTACTATTACTACTACTACTACTACTATTACTACTACTATTACTACTACTACTACTACTACTACTATTACTACTACTATTACTACTACTACTACTATTACTACTACTACTACTACTACTACTATTACTACTACTACTACTACTATTACTACTACTATTACTACTACTACTACTACTACTACTATTACTACTACTATTACTACTACTACTACTATTACTACTACTACTACTACTACTACTATTACTACTACTACTACTACTATTACTACTACTATTACTACTACTACTACTACTACTACTATTACTACTACTATTACTACTACTACTACTATTACTACTACTACTACTACTACTACTATTACTACTACTACTACTACTATTACTACTACTATTACTACTACTACTACTACTACTACTATTACTACTACTATTACTACTACTACTACTATTACTACTACTACTACTACTACTACTATTACTACTACTACTACTACTATTACTACTACTATTACTACTACTACTACTACTACTACTATTACTACTACTATTACTACTACTACTACTATTACTACTACTACTACTACTACTACTATTACTACTACTACTACTACTATTACTACTACTATTACTACTACTACTACTACTACTACTATTACTACTACTATTACTACTACTACTACTATTACTACTACTACTACTACTACTACTATTACTACTACTACTACTACTATTACTACTACTATTACTACTACTACTACTACTACTACTATTACTACTACTATTACTACTACTACTACTATTACTACTACTACTACTACTACTACTATTACTACTACTACTACTACTATTACTACTACTATTACTACTACTACTACTACTACTACTATTACTACTACTATTACTACTACTACTACTATTACTACTACTACTACTACTACTATTACTACTACTATTACTACTACTACTACTACTACTATTACTACTACTATTACTACTACTACTACTACTACTACTATTACTACTACTACTACTACTATTACTATTACTATTACTATTACTACTACTACTACTATTACTACTACTACTACTACTACTACTATTACTACTACTACTACTATTACTACTACTATTACTACTACTATTACTACTACTATTACTATTACTACTACTATTACTACTACTACTACTACTACTACTATTACTACTGCTGCTGCTGCTTTCGGTCAATAAAAACAGGAATAATGACTAAACCTGGATTGAATAAAAATCATGCTGTTGGCTGGCATCCCACACCGTTACCATGACAACAAGCATCTCCCTGCCTGTTCTGTGAGTAATAATGAGTTCACACGCCTACACACACACACACACACACAGCTCGCTGTATGTACAGTGTTCGGTGTGCAGCGGCAGGATGTGCTGCAGGGTCAGCAGGTCAGGTGAAATGTTTGTGGTCACAGGAAAACACAGCTGACTGCAGTGACACATGTGTCGCTGTGAGCCCTTCAGCGAGCATGCAGGGCGCTGCACAGAGAGAACAAACGGTGACAGAAAGGAAACATAGTGTGTGTCATCATGTGGGCGCTGTGTGGGGGGTTGGGGGGGTTGGGTGTTAGTTTCTGCATTACTAACAACCACAGAGGAAGAACCGCCGTGCAGCTTCGGCACAAAGAGCAAGACGAAGATCAGCTCTGATGATTCTGATTAATCGTCTCTGTTCACTTGCAGCTGTGTTTTACTGTGAACACCTTCACTTGTATTTAAACAGGTGCAACACAGATTGGGTTGTTGGATTTGTCATGTTGAGTCTGGGATTCTTTCTCTTTCTTTCTCTGGGTCTTTTCTCCAGTAATGAAAAGTTTAGTTGCTGGTAAAGTTGTAATGTGAACAATTTAAAAAGGATAAATGCAGTAAACTCACAAAATCACTATGAAACAACAAGGTGTCATCTGCATACATGTAAATATCAACTGCTTCTAGCACCACCTACAAGCTGCAGCATTTGTTACAGACAGTCAAACGTCCTGAGGATGTAATTGTTTCTGTATTTTTAAGTCTGGACCCTATTTTCAGTTTGCTGTTTGTTCTGATGGGGGCGCTAGTGGAGGACATGTGGCTGTTATACTCTCCCTGTAAAGAGGTTTGCAGTGCAGCTACAGAGATCTGCATTCTGTGGTCAGACGCAGTTTCAGCCGTGGTCGGGCGAGCGAGATAGACTCAGAGTGGAGAGAGCGTGTGACGTGTGAGGAGCCTCCTCTCTCTGCGGTCCACGGCCCTGTGTGCACAGCGAGTGGGAGGTCAGAGGTCGGGTTTTCCTGCTCATGTGTCGTCAGTGTGTACATCACCCCTCAGACTGACCACACACACGCTGTAGGTTTGTGTTCACACTAACTTCCTCCTCCTGACTGATCATGTAATTCTGAAACCATCCAGCCTGAATCCACAGCAGGAAGAAGATGAACTTCTGCTTACATGATCCACAGCTTATTTCTACTTTGAATGTTTTAAATGCAATTAAAGAGACTTAAAATTATTTTTTAAACGTGTGCATGAGTCCTCTCTGGCACGTCTTGATCCCTTTGGTTTCACTCTGTTTGTGCAGGAGCCTCCTCATTGCACCTGGACTTGATAGAAGTTTCTGCTCTGACCGTGAGGCCAAATGTGTGTCTGTATAACGTTGATGCTGACGATTCATCGCTCTTCTGCATTTATTGAGTGATGTGGTCCTGGCTTGTTTCACTACAGCAACAGACCCTGCTGAAAACTGTGCTGGTGAATTAAACTCAATCCTCTCTAGTCTCCTGGAGTCAGCTGAGCCACTTTCTTCCAAATCCAGACGGTCAAAGAGGTCGAACACCTAATACTTGCTCTTCAGCAGGCCTCAGGAGAGTAGAGCGTAAATAAAGACTACCTCCAGTGTTGGGTCACTGGTGATGGGGCAGTGGATAAGACATATGCCTCTGGTGTGAGAAACCCATGTTCAAATCCACTGTGAGACACCAATGTGTCCCTGAACAAGACGCTCCGGAGGCGTGCGACCTCTGACATATATAGCTGCTGTAAGTTGCTTTGTACAAAGCGTCAGCTAAATGTTTAATGTTTACCAATTACAAGCTAGCCTATTTAAAATGTAAGATTAGTGCAACTATTTATATTAATTCATCACAGTAATGTATCTGCAATTTAATTACACATTTGTTGACATTTTCTAATTAAATTACGTTACTAAATTACATGTAACTGGTTACTCCCCAATACTGACAACCTCTGATTGCACAAGTGTATATTAAACGAAGCAGCCTGCAGCCTTCATTTGCTGAATCTCAGGCCTGCTCATTACTGTAAAAATGTATTTGCTGATTCCTCTTTTCCTGAATCTCTCCTGCGTCTTAGGACACGAGGAAAAGATGCAAGTAAAATAAAGAGAAACAAGGCAACTGGTTTGTATTAAAAAGCAATTTATTGATTAAAATGAAATTGAGATGAAACAGGAGATTTCATTTAAAACAAAATCATCAGTACAGACTGTTCATCATGTGCTGTGTCCTCTGCTGACAGGGTGTGTGGTGGCATCGCTCTAACTGGAAGTCACATGACCTCTGAAGAGAAATCCCCACTTCCTCTTTCTTTATCCTTATATGGGCACATCTCGTCTGCCTGACAGAGCCCCGCCTCCTGCAGGAAGACCACCATCAGCGCCCCGCACACACAAACACAGATGCAGTATATCTACAGAGTTAAACAGTGATGTATTAAAGCTGTTGGTTACATGTTGCAAACTTTCTGTAAAAGTCTTTTAAGAATCTGAATTATTAGAAAACTGTAATGTTTAACTCGGAACACCTGAGGTCATGTGACGGTTTCTGTCTGCACGTCAGTCGGTCTGAAACGGCAGAACAGACATTCCTGTCTGCGGTGGTGGAAAAGTACATTTACTTAAGTATAATTTTAAAGTACTTGTACTTTACTTGAATATTTTAGTTTTTTACTTCTTCATACTTTTGTATGTTTATCTGATAACTTAAGTTCAGATAAATGGTGATGTAGTATTTATCAATAAGACTTTATTGATCCCTGGAGGAAAAATGCACCCAGCGGTACATAAAGTAATAGTACACACAAATACATTAACATTAGCTCGACCTGTACTATTAAAGCAATAAACTATTAATTATTATTAATTAAGTACTTTTGGTATTTGTAAGAAGGTGTCTTGCTCAGTGACACAGTGGTGGATGTCGCAGTGGGAATTGAACCTGGATCTCCTACACCAAAGGCATGTGTCTCATCACCACCCCTTCAATAAGAACCACAATGAATCCTGCAGGAGTGATATAACCCTGTATACTTTTCTAAAAACAGAAATACCAGGAAGGCGTACTGAGAGCCTGACCACATGACCACCTTCAGCCGGTCATGAGACCAATAATAAATCTGAAATCAGACGATCAGACTGTGAGTGCTGCTCGTGTTACAGCTGATGGCGTAACGTCATGTTTGTTCTCACTGAACCTCTGTGTGCTGCAGCAGCAGCTCTGTTTATTCCTAGAAGGTGTTTCCTCCGTCTACTGCAGGCTGTAACACACACGCACACACGCACACGCACACACGCGCACACGCACACACGCACACACACTCTCTGTTGAAGTTCAGAGAAAGTCCTGCAGTTTCTGCAGAACTCAGGCAGAGTTTACCCCCAGAGATCAGCTCTGCTGCAGAAACACCATCAGAGGAACACTTTGTGAGCCACACAGATAAACACTTTCTGTTTCCTGTAAGTCCACTGAGGAAGAAATGAAAGTCTGAGCAGATGTTTGACCTTTTATAGAAATCAGTTGATTTTAAAGTGAAGGAGGTCCACCAGCTTTCATTAGCTCCGACTGTAGAGTTTACTCAGCTGCTGTTTGAATTTTCTTGCAAAACATAACAAAACATGGTTTACATCCTAACAAGTGAGATTTGCAAAGACAAACAGATTTCTAATACGTCATGCTTCATAAATAGTGTTGCCAACTTTGTCACTATGAAATAAGGGAAAAAAGGTGGCCTGCTGCAGCAGAGCAGGTAGGGTTTTGTGTGAATATTGTTTTAAGCAATTTTTCACAATGATAGCTAATCTCTTAATTAAATATTTTGTAGGTTTAATAATAGTTTATTTACAGCAGGTAACTTTAACACAGCCCTTTAATCAAACCACTTCCTGTTACCTTCACTATCTGTCTAATACAAAACACTACAAAAGGTTAACTCCTTCATGTACATATGACAAGTTAAAAAGAACATGGCTACTTGTGATGTGTTATTACCAGTTCATGCGTTTTCAGGCAGTTCAGAACTTGATGAATACCATTTGCAGTTTCATCACTATCTTCATAAAAGCTTAACAAGCTAGTCGGCCACGAGAGCAGAGGTCGGTGTGTTTCTCTCTGAAGCTTTGAACTGAACTGCAGCTGTTTTACTTTCAGCCTCAAACAGGCTGCACGACTCCTGAACTGCCTCCTCTTCCTCTTTCTCCTCCTTCTTCTGTCCATTCTTATCTTCCTCCACCCTCCACCGCCTTGCCTCCTCCTCCTCCTCCTCCTCTCCTCTCCTGTGTAGGTGAGTAATAGTATTCCAGCTTCTCTGCTGCTCTGAACCACATCTCATTGTGTGTGTTATCCTCCAACACCCTCTTCACACGTCTCCTTGACATTTTCATCTCCTCTTCAGATCTCCATCTCTCTGTCTGTCTGTCTGTTGTTCATTTCAGCTGCATTCATGTGTGAATGTCAGTCGAGGCTTTTTCTGCAGGAGCATAATGATCAGCTGAATGTGTGTGACTGAGTAAGAAACAGAGAGCGAGAGAAAATCCATATTTGGGCAAAGGGGGCGGATGCTAAAATGAGCTGAAGTGTGGAAATGAGCAGCAGCCAGTCAGTCCAAGTGAATCCTCGACCAAACACACGAGTATAAATCTGCTCATATTCTGAATTTTGTTCTTGTCGACGTCTTCAGACTCAAACCAGCAGTGAACGTCTCTCCTGACGAGTCCTGTGTGATGACTCCTCTCCCTCTGAGCAACAGAAACCATCAGTGAGCCTCATGTTCCTTCATCACCATGAACTCACACACCGTAGTTCATTCTGACTCAGCGCCACACGCCGTCCTGCTGCCCAAAACACTCACTACAGCACCACATGTGGATTCATCCACTGCTGAAAATAGTCCCCGACAGATGCACCAGATGTCCTCCTGTTTGTCTGATAGAAAGCGAGCAGCTGCTTGAGGAAGGTTACTGAGCCCTTTTCAAGGTGGGCGGCACGGTGGTGCGGTGGTTAGCACTGTCGCCTCACAATAAGAAGGCCGTGGGTTCAAACCCCAGTTGCCCCGGCCTTTCTGTGTGGAGTTTGCATGTTCTTGTCTATTACAGCCATCAGGTAGCTCAAATCAAGCAATCTGATTGGTTCATAGTAGTGATATAATGAGCGTATACAACGGGCGTGACGTCGGATTCCTTCGCACAGATCCGTATCACTCCGCAACAAACAGGTTTCGAGTTATAATCTGAGCTTCGTGACGGTCTCATGCCGCGTTTACACCTGGTATTAAAATGTGATCTGATACAGATCGCATTTTTTAAATTTATTTATGGTTTATTTTATTAGGGGCAGATGCACCTAACAGATAAACTGAAAACAGCAATCCAATGTGTGCTCAATAGTGTTTTTAGCAGTTGCTAATTTGCAACGCCCGTCCCTAGAAGGGCTTTTAAAGAAACAAAACATTAAAACAGTGATAAGTATAAAACAATACATTACAGTATAACCCAAGATAAAAAGGGTTAATACAATGGAAAACATGTGACACTAACACAATAGACTCGACGTGAGTATAAGTTTGTTGCTGAACCAACCAGGACTTGGCCTCTCTTTTAAAAGTGGTGAAGTTTGCTGCAGTTTTCAAGTGTTTAGGTAACAAGTTCAGAGACTTTGCTCCTTTCACAGAAAAGGCCGTCTGAGCAAAAAGGAGTTTTGCAAAATGAAACTTTACAGTCGCCACTTGCAGCAGCTCTGGTGGATCTGCCGCTGCTCTGTAGTGTCTTAATGTACTTAAAGACAGGCTGAGGAGCACGTCCATTTAAACATTTAAATACAAACTTTACATAATGAAAATCAAAGTTTGCAAAACTTAAAATCTTTTATTAAACTGCGACAGTGATGGCTTTTTGTCCAGGGTTTTGAAGGCTCCATTGTAAAGACAGGACCATAGATTTAATCACTGACTGGTTGGACCATGTAGTTAAACCGTAAGTATCATTGCATTTAGAAACATCAAGCCGGGATCAAATGTGAAGCATTTTCTTATCTTAAAACAGGTAAGGTTAATCGATTTGTAAATCTTTTTAGTGTGACTTTTAAAATTCAACTGGGAGTCTAAAATTATCCCTCACTTCCGGTACTTGTTCAGTAAGCTCACCTTTAATTTTAACATTCAGGGATTCTGTTTCAGATAGCTTTTAATAGAAAACCACATAGACTTTGTTTTGTTGGTGTTTAGTGTCCAACAGGAAGTATCAAGCCAAGCTGACACTTTTTGACACACAAGTTACCGATTTTACCTGCGGAGATAAATAAATACTGAGAGAGAGAGAGATCATTGCGTATTATGTGATTCAACATCTCCCTCTCTCACACACATAAAAACGCACTCAGCAGTCCACTACTCGCCCCAGATGTCTGCGATACTGCAAGAGAGTTTC
>NC_060161.1:32204933-32224176 GCF_021292245.1 Micropterus dolomieu
GTGCTGCTCGAAATTTAAATTACTATCAAACCAAACACCAAGGTTCTTTGCCACAGGCTTAATGTGATTTACTAGGGAACCAGCAGATGGCAGTATTTGATTTGCCATCTGCTGAGACCCAATGACCAGGATTTCTGTTTTGTCGGAGTTCAGCTGGAGGAAATTATTTGACATCCATTTTTTAACTTCACAAAGGCAGTTGTTAAGTGAACTCAGCATTCCAGGGTCTGTGGATCTGATGGGCAAGTATATTTGTGTGTCATCAGCATAAATATGAAAAGAAATGCCATGTTTATGGATAATATGTCCAAGGGGAAGCAGATACAAGGAAAACAAAATGGGTCCTAAGACCGGCCCCTGAGGCACACCATATTTAACTGGACGGAACGAAGAGACATAGTTGTTTACAGACACGCAAAACTTCCTATTTGACAGGTAGGATGAAAACCATTCTAGGGCAGTACCAGAGATCCCCACCCAGTGCCTCAGTCTGTCTAACATGATATTGTGATCAATGGTGTCAAAAGCAGCGCTAAGGTCCAGGACAAGGACTGAGCACATACCTTCATCAGCAGACATTAAAAGGTCATTGGTGACTTTAAGCAGGGCAGTCTCAGTCCTGTGGTACTTCCTGAAACCAGATTGAAACTTTTCAAATAATTTGTTATTTTCCAGCACAGTGAGCAGCTGTTTGGACACAATTCTTTCTAGAATCTTCAGTTTTGAAATTGGTCTAAAATTATGTGGGAGGGAGGGATCTAAACCAGGTTTCTTTAAAAGTGGGTTCACGCAAGCCGTTTTAAAATAATCAGGGACACAACCAGTAGATAGGGAGCTGTTGAAAACAGAGATCAAATGGGGCCCAACAGAATCTATTACTTTCAGTAAATACTTTGTAGGTATTACATCAAGTGGGCTGGATTTGTGATACTGTTTTTAAAAGCTCAGACAAGTCGATGGGATAAAACTGGTTAAAACTCTCTTGTTGCTGGTGAGGAACCTCTGAGTAAGAGGCCGCGGGGGTAATAGAGGCTCTGATTGACACCACCTTATTGGTAAAATAAGATAAAAACAATTCACAGTCATCATTACTTCCAGCTAAGGCAAGGTAACCGAGTAATGGAGTGACATGTATCCTTTTGGGCTGATGAAAAACCAGACGCGCTGCAGCTTTCTGAATCATCTGTAGGGGTTTCACTGCACAAGTTGGAAGACCTGCTAGGAGGGCAGTGCAATAGTCAAGGTGAGAGATAACCATGGCCTGTACCAGAAGCTGGGTGGCATATTGAGTGAGGTAGGGCCTGATTTTTCTGATGTTGTATAGAGCAAAGCGGTATTACAGAGAGACAGCAGCAACATGGTCTAAAAAGGACAGCTGGTCATCAATCATGACACCCAAGTTTCTCACCACCCTGGTTGGAGCGATGGTTGCGGAGTCAATTTGTAATTTGATGTTTGGTAGATAGATTGCTTGGCTGGAATGAGCAAGAGTTCAGTCTTAGAGAGGTTTAGTTGAAGGTGGCAAGCCTTCATCCATGCAGATATGTCCAAGAGACAGTCTGTGATCCGCACCGAGACGGTGGGTCGTCTGGCAGGAAGGATAGGTAGAGTTGCGTATCGTCTGCGTACCAGTGGTAAGAGAAGCCGTGCGAGCGAATGATTGGAATGACTTTGCTTATACACAGCAGGGCCGTGCAGAGATTATTGGAAGGGCAGGTGCTCAAAGTATAAAAAGGGCACATGGAACAAGGATTTAAATGGGGCTGTTCTCAAAATATTTATACAGAAATATATTATGTATTCCTTTCTGATATGCGTATATAGGTGCTGTGACTACAGATATTAAAACATATTAGCTGATTAAACTTATTAAATTATGTGACCATGACAAGGTGTAAAGATTGTTGAATGTTTGTGACTGGTTTCACAGTGACTGACCTGCTGTGCTGCAGCCGCTGTCAAGGCTGACTGCTACGAGAAAATAAGAGGGAGATGCTCACAGACACTGCTGCACACCGAGAGCTGCGATACCAGATTCAAAAAAAGTGTGGGAAATAATCTGAGAAGGAAATTAATGGGGGAAAGGATGAGGGTTGCAGGGGTAAGAGCGAGACAGACAAATCTATAGACAGAGGTGTGTGTGTGTGTGTGTGTGTCTGTGTGTGTGTGTGTGTCTCTGTGTTGTTTGCTTGTGTGTCTTCAGTATCTAATATTGTGATGTATTGCATTGTGAATCTGAGATATTTGGATTTTTATTGACTATATGTCTAATCATAAATCCAAATAATTAAACCAGCATTAATCTTCCACCTTAAAATTTCATATCTTTTCCTGATATCTATTCACTCTTTAGTTTGATGTCAGGAATTTTTTTATTTTACATTGACATCTTTATATGTATTTCCGGTTATTGAGTTTTTATAGTAGTTTTGCTGTTGTCAACACTACTGTTGCTGTTAAAATGTAAATCTGTTCAAATACTGTTCTGATTTAAATGATAATTTAAAGAAAGAGCTGATAAGAATGCCATAAGTCAGAGGAATAAGTTTCAGTAAGCCTTTTTTGCCAATGCTGTTGTAATTATTTTAAGGCACAAGGCTTTTAAGTTACTGTAATAATCTTAGTTCAAGTGAAACATTTTTAGTCAAATTACATTAAAAAGATCAGACCTCTCGGCGCCAGTGAAACATTTCTCCCTCAAACAGTAAGAACGAAGTGAACAGAGCACCTTTGTTTATCTGTGTGTAGATAGAACTTTAGCTGTCAGCATAGTGTTAGCCGGCAGCTAACGTTTCTTCTACAGGCGACACACAGCAATATACACAACTACTGTGCTGCTCTCTTTTTACGTCTTTCTTGTGGTAAACCCCTCTTTTACTAATAGTTTGATTGGGCAGGCCTTCACAAAAGTGACTTTAGAAATTTAAAAATAAATAAATTAAAGACACTTTGCATTGATAAAAGGGAACTTTGGGCATGAAATGGCAAAATAGCAGGTGCTCAAGCATCCATCACACCCCCCTCTACACGTGTCTGACTGATGCAACCCAGTGCTGGTGTGTAACTGGAGCACAAAGCTTTCTCTCCTTCTTTCTCCCTGCTGAATTGTACCTGAATGTGACAAGAAAATAAGTCCTCCATCTGTGTAACTTAAGATGATGGAGGTGATACATCAGAACTCCAGCCTCAATACCTCATAGACCGTGAACCTGCTGTTACTCTGGCTCCTTGCCAAGGACACATACAATAAATACAGTGTTAACACAGAGGGACTTAGTACTAACTACTTCTTTGCTTTCTTGATTTAATTTATTTCAGAAGCACTAACATAACAGTTCATTCAGAATTACTTAATCTTTTAAGATTCTCCATGAGAAATATTAGAAGCGAACCATACCAAGCACCTATTTCTTCCTCTCCATTGGACACCTAAACTCCCCCATCCGCTGTTCTTAATCTTATGTTTTGTCTTAATCGCGTAAATCATTTTCTTTATTCTAAAATATCCTCAATCCTTGTATAGATCTCGTCCTGTATTGTTGTTTCTTGTGGCAAGCGCCTTGGCAGGTCATCAGAGTGACTGGTTCCACAGAAAGCACTGCTCTGAACCGCTTGAAAACAGCTCGTTTGTGGTCCAGCCCTTCACTTCCTTTACTGTGACGTCACAATGAAAACGCGTCATAAAGCTTGCCAAGCGGCTAGCGGGGTCAGGCACGCCCTCAAACCAAGCTAGTCTGAGCGGAGGCCCTTTGATTTTAGTTAAGCCCCTTTTCCACTGCTTAGTACCAGCTCAACTTGGCTCGACTCGCCTTTGTTTGGTTTTCCATTGTAGAAATGTTGTACCTGTACCTGCTTCCAGGTACACCTCACCTCTGTCTAGGTTCCAAGCGAGCAGAGGGATACTAAAATGTAACGCGAAAACACGACAGACTGCTGATTGGTCAGAGAGAACATTATAATATTCACTGCATCATCATTGCTGCACCAGACAGAGGCCAGCAACAGAAAGTTTTATATTATACAGTTTTCGTATGGAATTTCATCACTAAATCCACTTCTGGGAAGTTTTGAGGTGAAATCAGCTGTGTAGATTTCGAATATTGACAGTTTTAAGAGAAGTGATGGCGGAACAAAAATGTGCTTGAATATTTTCGGAGTTGAGGAGTGAGAAGTGGCTGCGGGGGAAGCCTGTGCCAACCAGCGCAAGGAGCGTGTGAGGCCGGCCAGCCGCCCGCTCACAGAGCCCTCTGCTCCCGCCGTCACACAATTCACAATCACAACCTGTAAGTATGCTTTATTGGTTGTGAATTATATTTAAAATACATGGCAATGTAACTTCACAGACTGTTCAAGTGGGGAGTTGTTTTAAACGTTGGCTAACACAGATAAAGTTATAACTATAATACTAATGTTACACCTGATGTGAAAGCTACTGAGCAAACGTTCAAATTGTTTGGCCAATTTTTATGTAAAATTGAGTTGAAATATGATGATTTTTGTAGTGGTTTATGGTAAGATGTGGAACAGTGATGCTGTGTGGTTGTGGACTGGTAATAACTTATACCATCTGCTAGGTTACGGTCGCAGTCTGAAGCGGTTTTGATCTTTATCAAACTACCTTGTTTCTTACGATCCCTTCTCTGCTTCTGATTGGCTAGTAGTCCTTACCTGGGAACTGTGCATGTGCAACTCCCAACAAAGATTTTGTACAAGTAAGATGCATCACTCTGTAGCTCAAGAGCAGAGCGTACAACACATAGGGTGAAAAGAGGAACTGTAGCAATGTGCAGTATGAGAAAAATATGGTGTTTTGTTGCACACAGCTCCTTTAATCTCACATGACAATTGCAGATTGACATATTGCTTCACAGTAGTCTTCCCCTGGTTATTTGATGTTTATATTACCACAAATTGCATCACAATGTGCTTGTGTGTGAGGTTACAAAGGACAAGATCACCAGTAAACTCTAGCATTGGTTTAATGGTAAAATATTTGAGCAGCTGTGGTTCATGTTTAGACCACACTGGGATCCCTTCTTCCAGCTATCCACTGTTGCCGACAGAAAATAAAAATAAAAAGACATATTTGTCCCCTTATATCAGAGGCTTTTTCACTCATTTGTGCTCTATAGCTTCCTTTTCTTCACCCTCCCCTCGTAGAATGAAGCCTGACTACACTACAGCGGCACAGAAAATGTGTGTGTGTGGTTCTTGGCATTTGGTCAGGCTGTTTGCTTCAGTAGCTGTCTTCCTTCGGTAGAGATAGAAAATACAACTGTCATGTTTGCTTCACACACACACACACACACACACACACACACACACACACAGTCTTAGTGAGTGTTGTGCCAGCCTCCTTGTAGCCTCCACAAATCTGTTTTGGCCCTCTGCAGTGGATTAATGGCCCCTAAAGGCTCCACATTCTACCATTAAAAATGTCATATTTCGGTTATCCAGTTTCTCTCTCTCTTTCTCTGTTTCTATATGTGCGCCATTAACTGCTGTTTCTCTTCCTCCAACCTCCCTTTGTGCCCTACCATTCAGCTTCTATTATACAAGAAGCCGCAAGTTGCAGGGCCAGATAGACAGACATAGAAAGAGGCAAATAAAGGTAGAATGGGAGATAAGATGGAGGAATGAAAAAAGAGAACTATTTCACAGATAAAGGAGAGGTGAGAGCAACAGGACAGAGAGAGTTCAGGTGATGTAACGTCCTTCAGGCAGCCATTCTGCTTGTCTCTGGTTCATGTCCATCCGTTTTTGAATAATCCTTTCATCACTGATTCATCTGATTGATGTGTTAACATATACGCTGTTAGATGTAATGAACCGTTAAAACCAGCAGTTTGATATTTTTCCCCAGATCCATCCCTATAAGCTCGCAGCAGGGTTACCTGGATAGAGCCATTTCGGTGGCTATTTTACTTATTTTTTTCACTTTGTATTTCATCAGAGAGTAAAGACAGAGACATGTTCATGAAATTAGAGGAGAGATACATTAGGAGTGAAATGCAGCCGGACACGAACCGGGGATGTTGAGATTACATGGTCAGCGTCTTTATTAAACCTTTAGGAGTTATTTGGCTAAATGTAAATAATGACAATAGTTGAAGGCAAGTCAGCTTCATTTGTATAAATAATTTCATACACTGGGGAAATTCAAAATGCCTTACAAAGTAATAAATACTAAGTAAAAGCTGATGCTTTTGAAAGTATATGGAAACCATTTGACTATATAAATGTAAATATTTCTGCTATATACTTACAAGAGCATTTGTATAAAAAACTGGATTATTTATTTCTGCGTTCTTCTTCTGCTTATTCAGCTCCCATTGTATCTGACTTTATACTGCATAATGTGCCTGTCACATCTACCTGGAACCATTTGGGTTCTTGGTTTTTGTGTTTTTATTCCCGGCTTGTGGTTGTTTTGTTATTTTGTCTGGTCCTGTCTTCTGTATGTTTATAAAATATTAATAAACTAAAAAAATAAAAATGTAAATCTTTTTTTGTTTGTTTTTAAGGTAAAAGCTTTACAATTTAAAAGTGAAAGGCTTCCACTTTTAGAAGCACATTGTGAGTCATCCCATGTTTTTCTTGAATTGTGGCTTGGCTACTATCATGATGGAGGTTATTCTAGGTCGGGTTGTGTGATAACAAAATGCTGCTTCCTTGTGTTTGCTTTAACTCTTGGGAGATGTCCCCAGATGTCCAAAGGGTCTTAGAAGGTTCATATGGCACAAACATGTCAGATCTATTTGGGCCCAGAGCCACAGAAATTCCCTTCAATTCAATGCTTCAGTGATCCACATCATTCCTAGCCCTATGATAGCCTACCTTCATGAATGAGTATTCCAGTCACTGAACTGGCTTCTGCCAGAGTTTGCAGTATGTATAGTGGCCTTCTCTTAGGTTCTGCTCTTGCATACCATAAACAGGATATTTTAATCATAATTCTCCCTTCTACTACTGAGGGATGGGAGGACAAGCAGAGGTAGAGCCCTTGGATAGCAGTAATAAATTAAGTTAGCCTAAAATGTTACGTAGTTCAGGGTTATAACTTGTGATCCAAGAGACCCAAAAGCAGGACACAGATGAGGGAAATAATAAATAAATCAGAATTATTACAAAAAACCTAAATGTGAGGTGGAAACCACAGAGTGCCGGGGAAGTGAAGAGGTCCGGGCAGGTAACGCCGGGCAGTTAGAGTTTTATGGAGATCCAGGCAAGTGATGTGAGCTGGGAAGGCAAAAATGAGCTGACGTGACTCAGATTGGCGCAGGTTGAATGGAATCCACAGCAGGCAGTACACTCATGAGACACAAGCAAAAGCAGAGTCAAATCCAAGGCAAGCAGCACAAAGAGCAACAAAACTAGTAGATACTACAATGATGGTCGTAGCGTAAGTACCACGTAGGAGAACGATTTGGCAGAGAATTAGGTAAAAAGCTGGGGTTGATATATTGCAATGAGTTAAAGGTGTGCACATGATTGTCACCTAGTAAATAAAAAGTGCACACAAGTAAACTAAACTAATTCCAGTAATGCAATACAAAAATATACATATTCATTATACATACTTCAGTAGGATAGCTACTGATATAAAAATGAAACAGTCAACCCTGTCTGCTGCATTCTTCTTCCACATCACACCTGATGTCCTCTCTTGCAATCCACCTGGGGAAGGTCCTTTTGCATGTCTGATCCATTCCTGGCAATTTTCTGCTGAT
Source organism: Micropterus dolomieu (assembly GCF_021292245.1). Classification (NCBI taxonomy): domain Eukaryota; kingdom Metazoa; phylum Chordata; class Actinopteri; order Centrarchiformes; family Centrarchidae; genus Micropterus; species Micropterus dolomieu. The sequence continues at coordinate 32,212,664 of NC_060161.1, forward strand.
ACTTTCAGGCATACAGAATGCATTGTCATGTGTTAAAAAAATAAATGTCATGTGTTGCAGGCAAGAGTCCAAACACAAGCAGTAGATGTCCATAAACAGAAATCCTAAACCAAAGAGGAAATATCAAACTGAATATATCCAAGTTCCAGACCAGGCAGGAAGATCCAACATTAACTGGCACAGAACACATGGCGACACTCAACACAACAACAACAACAACAACAGGACAGGGGCTGACGACCATTTAAACAAGAGCAAAAAGCAGGGCGGGGCAAAACCAGGTGACACACATCAGATGATCAGGACAGGGAAAACACACACACACACACACACGCACGCACGCACACACACACACACACACACTCACTCTGGCAGGCAGAGAAATACACACATGACACAGATAAGCTAATCAAGCAGACAGGACACGGGGCTTGAACAGACACCAGAAACAGTCAAGATCTAAACATACCACAGAGACCAGCAGATAATAGCTGTGTTTCCATCAACCTTGTTTAATGCTCATTTTGTAGTATCGCATTAGAAAAGGTTGATGGAAATGGCAAAATTCAAAAAAACTTCCTTAATTCCTAACATTTTTACTGAATATTATATAGATTTTACACTGAATTGAGGTGTTTTTTGTCGAAAAAGAGTTAATGCGCTAAAGATAAAAACACTTTTGCCGAGTAAGTTCTGTTTCCACTGTCCGTGTCTTCCCGGATGTTCTTGCCCACTTGAAACACATTCCTTAGGACCTCTCTCCATTTTGGACGTTCGTTTCTGGTTTCCAACCCATATTTTTTGTTTATTACAGCCACGTGTACTGTCAACTTCTGATGTAACTACGCTTTCCGTAGCCTGGTTATTTGCTACAAACTAGTTGATGGAAGCGCCCCTGATTTGCATCTATTTTTTTTTTTTGCGAAATTTCAAAAGTTAACAAGGCGAGAGGCCATGAAGAGCTTTTAAAAATTATCAATAAAATTTTAAAGTCAATTCTAAAACACACTGGGAGCCAGTGTAATGAAGCTACAATAGGAGTAATGTGGTCATATTTCTTTGTTCTGGTTAAAAGTCTGGCAGCTGAGTTCTGGACAGTCTGGAGTCGATCAGCAGATTTTTGGGATAAACAAGTGAAAAGGCTGTTGCAATAATCCAGGTGTGATGAGATGAAGGCGTGTAAAATGGTCTCCTTAAAAGTTAACATAGAAATATAGCAAAAATTCGATCTAAGTTGATAAAAACATGATTGAACAAGCTTTGTGGTGTGCTGCTGGGGAAATGTTGAATCACGAAATAAGCAATTTCTCTCTGTCTCCCTCATTATTTATTTATTTAGTTATCGCCGCTAGTAAAATGCGATCTGTATCAGATCGCATTTTAATACCAGGTGTAAATGTGGCGTGAAACCCCCACGAAGCTCAGATTATAACTCAAACCCTGTTTGTCGAGGAGTGATACGGATCTGTGCGAAGGAATCAGACGTCATACCCGTTGTGTACGCTCATTATATCACTACTATGAACCAATTAGATTGCTTGATTTCAGCTACCCGTTTTATAATACCAGACTAAATTCTACCTGCCCTTTAGTCTGTGGTGCATTATGTTATTGATCTGCTGGTAGTAGTATCCCCTTCAGACTATTTGAGCGACGCAGTTTGAGACTGCATGTGAAACCAAAAGTAACTGAAACACTTGAGATCAGGCAGAAATCTCACCATAAATCCACATGTTAACTTCAGCAGCTCTGATAAAGTGCAGCTCACAATTTGCAAACACAGCAAGGTGGCCTCTCAGTTTTTAAATGTTTATGTTGCAAAACTCTACCAGCTACGTTACCACTCGTCACAACTGTCTGGACTCACAGCGCGAGTGATGCGGTTCAGTTGATTACTATCAGGGCGTACGCCAATGTTGCATCAGATGGCCGGAGTTGATTCGCTCTGTGAGTAATCTTAACGGTTATAATTACATTTGTATTTCACTGCATGAGAAGATTAGTGTGTGGCTTGACAGCATGTGAAAAATATCAGCTTTTTACCTGACTAATGGATATATATGGTGGAAAGAAAGTAGGTAGAGTCACAACTCAAAAGTGCAAACACAGAACAAGAAAAGACAGAAGTGGAGAAGTGGGAGGATAGAATGACATGATAGAAATGTCAGAGCAGGATAGAATGACAAGATGGAAATGTCATAGGGGTGGGAAGACATGAGTGGGAGAAGGCAAAGGGAGATGGAGTGATAAAAAAAACTGGATTAATTTCAGAGACAAATATGGAGAGAGGAAAAGGAAGAGAATAGAGGAGCTATAGATGCGGGGAAAATTTTCCAAATCAGCAAGACATGAGAAGGTAAAGATGAATCATGAGTGGATGAAAAAAATAGTAGAGAGAGGACAGTATAGCTGTTGTCTGTCACCTCTTTAAGCTCCATTAATGATGGGCCAATTATCCACAGGCACATAATCCCATCCTCCACTTACAGCTAAATACCATGAACACAAACACACGCTGACAGAATTACGTTTAAGTTCTGTAATGCCCAATGGTGTAGCATCTTAATGAGCAACATTTGTGTTAAAGTGTAATTTAACATAATATTTGCTACAGAGAATTCAGCTGTCATAGTCCAGCAGCACTGTTTCCCAGTGTTCTCTATAGTTTTCCCTGTCCTTATATTTCTGTCAGTTTTTGTCAGTTTCTCCTGTCTTTGCAAGGTGTTCAGCGGGGTGTGGCTCCTGTAATCGGTGTCCACCAGAATATCAACCCCTCTTTAGCACTCCAGTGTTCGCCAGATCGTCGGTTTACCTATGTTGTGTTAACGCAACAGCCAGCTCTTAGTTCTTTGTGCTATCTCTTGTGATTATTCCAGCGCGACTAACTTGTGTATTTTTTCCTGTGTGATCAGATCCCTCTGCTTCCCTGCCTCACTCTGCACACAGCACCACCACCAGCCACTGCCTTCCGTGCTCAGACCAGTTACCATCTCCACACCCCTCTATGGCTCTTTCTGCACTTTGAACAGTCCCTGCCTACAGTCGTGCTTCTGGGTCCCATTTCACTGTATTCATAACTTTATGAAAAAGTCTTTTTTAATGCACTTACAACACATTAACACTTCCTGAAGCCTGATATTACAACCTGTTTGACTAAGAGCCATTAACACAGAAGTAAAGACACAGGAGGTCACTGATGTCAGCAATGTCACCTGGAGTTTCAGGCTAATGCATGTTTTATGTACATTTGGATATCTGTGAAGCCTCATTTAGCCTATTATGATGAAAGATCTCAACCTTACTGCAGCTGGAGACTAATGCAGCAGACATACTGTATATCTGAGTGGAGGTAAATGGTCTGACAAGGTACATTTAATACATTGTATTGCATGTATTGCAACTAATGCATTTAGTATATGGCTATACTAATTCCATTAGTTGCCTATGAGCCTCAATGCTCCTTAGATTGAACTAGGGGGATAAACACCATTATTCTACAAGATTTTCCCTCATTTAATGTTTTTGATGACGTTGGTAGAGAGCAATAAGCTCCAAAATCTCCCATAGGTGTTAAATTGGGTTAAAATGTGTTAAATGCAAGGAGTCATAGCATATGATTCACATCGTTCTTTTTACATTCATTCAAAAATTCAGAGCCCTCATACTGTGAATGGAAGCATCTTTATTTGTTATGCTGTTTCACTGAATTATTCAGATTTTCAATTAGAGATGTAGGATTGAGATAAAAAAAAATGTATTTCACAACAAGTCTGTTACAGAGATTGGGAACCTTGAAGTTACTGTAACAAGGGAAATTGTCTTTTCTTTGGTACTAGTCTTAAAAACAAAACCGCTAAGGCGAAGAGCTCAAAGACAGTATATATTAAGATCCTGGGGCCAGTCACACAAAAAACCTTAAGTTAAGATTAAGCTAAGTCTGAGTTATATAGATATATAGATATCTATATATAGATGTGTAGATAAATATAGATATAGATAGATAGATGAAGTTGCTGTCTAAACAAGAAGGCTGTCAAAGTTATAGCCCAACACAGTCTAGTTTGTAGCCAAAATAAAGTTATTCTTACCAGTTTTATTGGACTCCCTCCTATAGTTGGTTATCTGGTGATAACAGACAAGATGTCACATTTCTTTTCATATTTCTATATCTCCTCACAAGACTTCTTGAATTCATTTTTAAAGCGATTTCCTCCCAAATCCGTTGTTTTTTGTTTGCCGTTATTTGCGGATGAAATTTACTTTTTAGTACTATTTATTACTTTCTTTTATGAAATTCCTCCAGCAGTACAATCATATTTTCTTCTGACCAATCTGGTGTTCTCGTCTTCTTTTCTTCCATTTCTTTCTTTCTTCTTTTCTTTCCGACTTTGTAGTCTACGGTGGTAGCAAGTCAAGTGCTGGTGAGTCTCCATGGTAACGGTACAATTTTACTGCTGTAAATTCTCTATCAATGTAGCAAATAATTAAGAAATTTTTTTTTTTATTATTACTAATTAATTAGGTTTTTTTGTAACCGGACCCAGATTCAGGGCTGGACTAGTCTCCAACAAAATCCACATGGGTTCCAGAAGTCAAGAAGTCAGGTTTCCATTGAGATCAAAATGGGTTCCAGAAGACAGGATTTTTCAGAGTGATCTACATTTGCATTACATTACATTTACTCATTTGGCAGACGCTTTTATCCAAAACGACTTACATTTGAGGAACAACATACAAGCATCAACAGAGCATCAAATACAGCACCTCTGAAGAGACCTCTTCAGTTCTGACTGACACCCAGATCGAGAAGCCGCCATTGAACAGAGGAAGGCGTCTACGCCACCACTTATCCCCCACTTACAATGCTGTCCTTTCATCACTTCCAAGGAAACTACTAAAAAGCATTTCCTCTTGGCCTCAGGTGAAGATGCCAGTGATGGTCGTTCAGACTCGGCCATGGGTGGCTCAAACGACCATGATGACTGTTGTTACCACAGCCAGGAGCACTAAGGAACCAGCGGTATTGACGATCCTAGCTAACGAGGTTAAATAGCTGAGTTTCCCTACGAGTCAGTATGAACTGAAGCAGTCTCTTGGATGAGGGACGAAACGTCCTCTAGAATCTTCTGCCAAGTCCAGTTGCCCTTGACCTCAACCTTCGTTGGATACTTTTAAATTACAGTTGTGTTCCAGAAGATATGACTAGTTCTCTTCAAGATCCAGATGATTTAATTTTGCAGAAGACCCGAGTAGATTGTGAACAGATCCAGGTCAGTTCCAGAGAGAGGACTATTTTGTGTCTTGATCCAGGTGAAACTTGTTCCTATTGAGATCAATTGTTGGAACCGGTTTCTGTAAAGAACCAGATGAGGTACGGCAAAAATGGAACTGGTTTCTGTCAATACCCAGATGAGTTCCACGAAACAAAACTAGATCCAGAGTAGCTCCAAAAGACAGAATGAGTTATTTTGGAGATTTAGAGTTTGTTGATCATGATTGCTTGTTTTTCCCAGTGCAATAAGGGCCAAGGCATGCTGTTTTTCCGTCTGAGTGGGTTCCACACAGGCTGTCACTCATGGGGTTCTCATGCTCTCCAAGGATTAATTATCCTGTATTCAACATCCTGATTGTGATTTTGAAATGACTTATTAATTACAAATGGAGGCCTTGTTTATCTGAGCCCAACAACCTTTAATCTCTAACAAAAGCAGCTTGCAGTCACACAGAGATACTGACAAATTAGAAATGGTACAAAAGACAAAATAGGGAAGACTTTAATGAGACTGTCTTTCTCTCCCTCACAAAGATCGAATAGGGTTCACAAATTAAAAAGGCCATGCGACATTTGCTTTCTCCCCAGGGGCGCTGAGTAGTGCTGTGGTAAGTAAAGACATTTCAGAGTTTTAATTAACAAAGCCCCACTGACAGCATTGTGACTTTCAACAATTCAATTGATTTGGCAAAAATGAGTTAATTGGCAATGTCTGTGAAACGAGGCAGTGAAATGACGAGACGACTGTCTGAGATACGGCTAAGCAAATTTTGGAAGATTGTCCATTGTCCTCTGGGAACATGTAAAGCCTCCTAAAAGTACAAGGAATTTATAAACGATATTCTCCAAACAGCATTGCTTTACTCACTTCCCATATTAGGATCTCTTTGGTCTCCATCTAAAACTGTAGAACAATTTAAATAAAATACACAACAATGTAAATAACATACCGTGACAATCATATTCAGCCAACACTAATTCTTGTTTACTATACTGACTCTTGTTTGTTTTGAAATCTAGTAAAGACAAGATTGATTAACTATGCCCTGGATGACTGAGCATCTTCACAGACAAGATTGGGGTGATAAAGTTGCTTTCGCTTTGCTTCTGTTCAGTGTGAATGAAATCTTTGCACACACAATGAGAGCTGCAGAGTTTTCACAAAATTCAGGCTGCATTAGCACGTTGATAAGCGATCCAGGAAATTGAATGAGCTCCGAAATTAACATGATATTTCCTCATGAGAAAAGGGAGCAAAATAAGGAGCGGGGTGAAAAAGTTGGATGCAGAAGGAAAAATGAAAAGCGAAAGAAGAGGATAATATAAAAATCTGGAATAGAGCTTTTGAGAAACCAGCGAAAAAGTATGAAGTTTAGAGGAAAGAGAGGGATGGAGTGTGGAAATGAATTGTAAAGAGTAAAAAGATAATAGCAAATAGGATGATGAGGGTGTTGTGAGAGGTAGGGATGGTCAGAAGGAAAGAGAGTGACAAGAGTTTTAATGATGAAGAAAAGATGCACCGAGAAGTCATTACCAAGTAGGACCGCTGAGAAAAGGTGGAGAAGATGCCAACAGGGCAGAATGAGAAAGAAAGTTAAACCGAGCGGATTTCAATTATGGAGAGAAAATTGGATTTATTCAGTTCAAAGAATGACATGAGGTTAGAGAGAAGGCTGTGTGGGCAGAGATCAGACAGACAGAGAGACAGACAGGCATCATATATTTACAATGTGTCTATCTATGGTCTCCAGACATTTATTTGCTTTTACTGATCAATGTGTTATATACAGTCTGTGACCACAAAAATATAAAAACTGCCTTTATGAAAAACACGGCACAATTCTTTCTATTTGCAAGTTTTTATACATTAATAGGTGCAACAGGAAATCAATTTCCATACCTGCTTTGGATGTGAACAAATGTCTGAAAATGCACAATAAGTGCACAAACAAAATTGCTTATTCAGTCTTACCGGTCCTACAGTCTGCGCCACACCAATCCCTTTGTAGGACAATCTCACGCAATTTGACACGCAATTAACACGTACTGCACAGTCGTTAAGGGCCTTACATCTGAGCCAAGATCATCTTAGCCTTTAGGTGCTTTTTGGAAATGTGTTCATTCTGTTCATTTGTTTGTAACTGTCACACCTGGCTGCTCCTCTGAAAGTTTCTTCCATCTTTTTTGTAGGCCTACAATGCCCCCTGAGACATTGTACTGTGATATACAAATAACCATCACTTGACATTGGGTCCATTATTAGCTGTAGATGGACAGCTTGAAACTATACAAGACCTGGTCTTAACATTAAGAGAGATAAACCAAGAACCCTCCAAGGGTGTGATTGGTACTTTTGATCATACAAGATTGTGGAACACTGATGAATATGACATTAATAACATTTGGGATGAACTGAGCACAGCATCTATAGAAACTAAGGCCCTGTGTACACCAAAGCGTTTTTTTTCTGACGCCAGCGTCTTTTTTCAATTCACTGCAATGGGAGCGTCGTGTTTTTACAACCCGCTAAAAACGCTAGCAGCGTGACGAGGGGCTGAGCGGTTTTTTCTGGTTGCCGAGAGTTGAAAAATGTTCAACTTTGGGAAGAACGCTGCGCTCGTCACTGTCACTTTTTACCCAGTTGTCCAATTACAGTAGCCACACCATAGCAACGGTTACTATCCTGGAACCAGGCTTCGTCCAACCTCAGCTCTTGACCCAAATGGTGGTACTCGCCGAGATATTTCATCGCCCACAAAATCTCATGAACCCACATACTGTCCTCTCTCTCTACCTGCTTCAGCCTTCTCTTCATACAGAGCAAAGGCCTGAGCAAGCGCTCTACTCTGTGTTGACATTTTTACATCAAGTAAAGTTAAGTAGATCTTCTTGCAACATCACTTCCACGGATTTTATGTATCATAGCAACCAAAGAAGTCAGAAAAAACGCTGCACCTCAAAAAACGCCCGCTAGCACTCCTTGCTGGGTGTTTTCAGAAGAGCAGCTAGCGTTTTCAGGTGGCAAAAAATGCTTTGGTGGACACGGGACCTAACATTCAACCAAACAAAGTCCATATTGGACCGGGTCTGGTAGCGTGTAGAAGTACATTTTGGTGTAAATTGTGGCACTAATTGCATCCCGATGTGTTTTAATTATCATACACACTTTGTTAGAATTAGAAGAATGTTGCTTTAAATATATATATTGTATGTTTTGAATGCCTAGTATATTCTTTGTTATACAATATATTTGCATGCTATGTAATTGGTATAACTCTGACTGACTCTGGTGGATTTTTGGGCTCCAGTAGTGTCTTCATGTAATACTGAAGAATTAAAGAATAGTTTATGATTTTGCCATCAACCCCAGCCTTATTTTTGACCTGACAAGAGTATCAAGCCAACTGAACAAATTTGGCTTTATTCATCACCTACTTTAAGAAACATTTTATATGTGTACATATAAAAAAGCCGCAGTCATACTGAGGGGTCCAATCATGCGTGTAGATGACTTCTTGTTTTGTAACAAAACCCAAGAGCTTATAAATACACATACTGAACCTCTGAAAGCTTTCCAGTGTCCAGTAAAGCATTAACTGAATCTGCTGTCTTGCATCACTGATCAGTATGCATGAGACGCTCTCACTCTAACAGCAGACATTCACACCTGCTGTCATTAAGAACCATGAACGTCTCTTTCATTCAGGAAATAAGGGGACGTGACATCATGACCCAAATGAACCCAACGTACAAATGATGACTTCATTTTCAGAATGAGAGAGAAATATCATTACCTCAACTGCACTACTAAAAACAAGGACACGGTCTGTGGAGGTGTTTGCTGTTTGTCAGCCAAATGACTCTCTACTTGGAAAATAGAGAAGCCATTAAACTTCTGTTTCTGAATTTGGAAATAATATATAATACATTGTTATATAACTTTTTATAATGCTGCTTCAAATAAAAGCTTATATTTATGTTCCTACACCCATCCCTTTACTCAGTTGACATTTATGTACAAACTGTCAAATAATAACAGAGACACTAAAAGTAATGTGGAGAATGTCCTGTTTGCTTTACAGTTAATGGTAAACAATCAGACCTTTTATCAACAAGTCAGAAGAATTTATGAAAAATTACTAAAGACTTTTCACAATAACCAAAGGTCAGGGCAGTTGTCCATGAAATGTTTACAGCATTTTTCTTAAATCCTTTTGGAAAGGATTTCCGTTGCCATTTATTATTATAAAGAAATATTTTTATAATATAGATGCAGCCAGCTCCCTCCCAAACGAATCAATTATTTCTTGGCCCACAGCCAAACATTACACCACATTTGAACTATCTGCAGCTGTTTCTTGTTCCTGCTAACTAACAGACAAAAACCCTGAAGAGATGTCGGAGATTGCTTTAATGGGGGTCTAAATTTGATTGAAAACATTTAAATTATTGTTACAATATTGCTTCATGATGAAATGCAGTCATTGAAACATCATTTATGAAACATCATAAATTCATTTAGCCCAATTCGAACCTGGACATCTTTTGATCTGGAAGTCATTAACTCAGTGCTTACTTGGAAATATCAGGACACAGAAAATGATAATTACCAACAAGTTTGCTCAGACTGCACTTCCACCTGGATGAATCATCCTGTTGCAGCAGTGTGTTGACATTTGCGACAGGGTGGAAACATCATGATTCAGTCTGAGTCACGGTGTTTAACTTCAGTCTGCAGTATAACACTGAAAGTTTCAAACGTGGTGTGCTCCTGTCGACCAGCTTCCTCTCTGGTATGAAGTGCAGAGCAATCTAGTATCTGTTGCTGTAAGTGACAAGTGAGTTTTAGTTTATTGGACCCATTTGTCCTCTTCACTTTTCTCTGTGTTTTGCTTTAAAGCAGTTACAGGGGACATTTATTGCACACTACTTTTACTGCTGATATTTAACTACATTTAAATGAAAATACTACGTGAGTTATAATCTATCAAATATAACCCTCATAAATATAATGAACTCATTTCAGGGCAGAATCTACCTTTCAGTCAGTAAGTAGGGGCTTCAATCACTTCTGTCAAATAGAATACTGCGTTTTATGTGTTGTTGTGTTGGCCATTTAAAAGGTATTTTAACAGGTAAAAAGTTCTAGGTGAGTTATAATCGGTCAAATATAACCCTCATGAATATAATCAAGTCATTTTGAGGCACAATCTACCTTTCAGTCAATAAGTAGCTGCAATGACTTTTACTGCAGGACTGGATTGGTTGGTACACAGCAAGTTAAATAATGTAACAAGGATAATTGCCAAAGAGATCATGTCTTTATTTTATATATAACTCAGCAGTAAGTCATGTTAATTATAGACTACAGTCCGTTTTGTAAATGTAAACAAGGATATTAGACATAGGCCTACCAAACCCATAATCCATCGGCAACAACAGACTTCTATTGTTGCCTATAATCACGTAAATGTCCGGCCTGATTACGCAATAAACTGCAAACACAATTGGCCACAATTGTGATTCTTCTGTTAAAAGAACTGTGAAAGTATCACAAAGACATACCTTTGCAACATAAAGTGATGTTTGATCCAGATAAAAGCAGCTCTAGATGTAAAAAGACGATACATGCAACAAGTGCTCCCGCGGACGACATTCAGTTTCTGGCCATGTAAAATCTGATTTCAGGTCTGTTAACACCTTTTACAGTGTATGATTAAAACACAGTTACAAATGGGGACAGTTCCAGACGGGGACAGGCCACCGGAAAACGGGGACGTCTGGTCACCCTCTGTAACACAGTCACTTCCACTAGCCAATTTGGCGTGTCGAAGGCATTTGAAACAACAAATTAATTGCAATTTGACACTAGGACACTACAACTCCCATGACTACTCCCTGCACAACCTGTTTGCTCATTGGTCCATTAGTGAAGCCTATTGACTTGAGTGCTACTGACCGACAAAACTGTAAACGAGAAGACGTTGTGGAGATTAATGCTGCATTCCATTTACCTCTGAGGTCGGAGCTGGGAGCTGGGAATGACGTCACACCCGAGTTGACGGTGTTCCAGTTAACAAGTTGGAAGACCTCGCTTGGCGAGCTGTTTGTTTACAACTAGCCTGGTTAGCCATTGATACGCTGGTTGATTAAAAAAACGCATTGTGCGGTATTTACTCACACTAAACACTGTAGCAACACGTCCACAGACAGCTGTTGGACAGCACTTTGTGTACGAACA
>NC_060161.1:32224276-32241522 GCF_021292245.1 Micropterus dolomieu
ACACAGAAGTGCTAATAAACAGTATAAACTACAGCTTTCACTAACTGTTGATACCCCGACAGCCATCTTGGATCACGAAGTCGGGGTAGTGCGGTTCTTCTGACTTCCCAAGTCGGGATTCCGACTTAAGGGACACCCCCTTAAGTCCCTTTGAAATTTTGACCTTTGAACTTGGAAATTCCGACTTCCCATGTCAACTAGAACGCACCATAAGCTTGGGGGCTGTTTTGGCCTGTCGTTAATGATCAGTTTAACCAGCGGCAGCGATGATATAGCAAGCTTTTTAATAGCAGGAGAATCCAGACAACATGCGCGTCTCACTCTCTCACCTCTCTCGCAAGGGTGTGTGTGCCAAATAAGACATCCAGACTTTTGTCAAACAAGAATATAAAGCTGAATCCATCACAGGGCAGCCACTGTCCCTCTGACCTGTTGAGAGTCAGTCTCCCGCCTGCTTTTAACCTGATGGTATGATCTCTGTCATCACACGCGACTGGTCGCATGCACACACACATCTACACCGCGTTCAGTCAGTGCGTGAGTGGGCGTTGCTGAGCAGTGTGGAGAAAAATGCGCAAGAGAATGAGAGAGAGAGAAAATGCAGGAGGAAAGTACTGTTAAATGCTGTAAATTACAGAGATCTTCATGATTAAGGGACATGGTGAGCAGGGCTGCCCTCATATCACATCATATGGCCATAACACAACTACCTTTCCAGAGTTGATTCTATGTTTTAATAAAAGTTGTAAAGCCATGTATAAAAGCAGAAGATGCGTTTATATGGCAATAATCTGGAAAATAAAGACCTGTATACTCATTTCGTATCTCCAGTTAAAGTTGGAGCTTCATACTGATAAACATAAATCCAGTCAAAGCTCTGAGGAAATGCAGATGCAAAACAAACTATCCAACAGTGCACAAAAATGAGATAGACAATTGTGTATTTTTTCATCTTTGCTCTTATTTCTAACGCAGATCATTTTTTCTGCTCTGTACAGTACTTAGACTACTGCTGTAATAAATACATAAATAGGATTTTAATATTTTACACCCATGCACCACTTTCATTATATACAATAAGAAGCTACTCTTTTAATGTCTTTATCTCAATAGACATATTTTCCTAAAAAAAAAGAGCTTTACACACAACCTTATCAGAGCCAATACTAATGTATTTTATGTTATTTTGTATTGTATATTATTTATTTTTATTATTTATTTAATTTTAGCACACCATAGTCAACTTTAATCGTATAAAACATAATTTCCCAACTACAAAAATGTGGCTACTGAAAATGTTGTGTTGCTAGTAACTTTGGAAAACCACTAGCCACATTGACTAGTGAGCAAAAAAGTTAATGTCAAGCCCTGGGTACTAACATTTCTGATGTTTGTTGTAAGGGTAGGGGGCTTCGGGGGGCTGTCAACACCTTTAACACGAACGTAGCGCTAGCTAGCACTTCCGGCCTGTACAAGACGCCCCAGAACGTCTCACACAGATGCTGCACAGATATATATATATATATATATATATATATATATATATATATATATAAATCATTTTTACAAGAATTTTTACAAGAACTGGTCATTGTAGTGTTTAATGAAACAAACAGAAGGAAATAGCCCATATGTTAGGTACTATTTTTAGCGGCGGATTATTTCACATTTGGTTCTCTAGTCAGAATAAACAGTGTGTGTGTTCATGATGAAGGAACACAGGCAAATGTTGAAGTGACACAAGTGACAAAAAGTTAATTTTGGTCAGTCTATGAACACACTCACACTCTCTCTCTCTCTCTCTCTCTCTCTCTCTGTATTCATTTATGGGTGTCGTGTGTGAACAACATTATAATTACATCAACATCAACTTCTCCCCCACAGCCTCATTGTCTCTGTTGCTCCATCCTTCAGATCACCATGACAATGGCACTGCTGACACTCGCTGCCAGAGGAAAAAGAGGAAACATAAGTGAAGTAACAAAGTGATGCAGTGGAGGGAAACAAAAGGAGAGACATGAAAAGAAAACAACATAATGATGAGTTCATGACATCAAAGGATCTCTAAGCAATGGCAGGTTTCTACACTCGTGAGAGCCAGCTGGATATAAAACCCCATTAAAACTCTTTAGGTTTAAAGGAAAATCCAATTTTTAATACACAAGTTTATTTTTCTTTTTTCAGTTAAATATAAAATAAATATAAAGTTGAGTTGCCTTGTCATATCTGCTGGAGGGCAGGTATCACTACTGACTTCCATGAAGCTTTTGACACACTTTGGAGTGCTTGCTTGTTTGCTGGTTTGCCATTACATTAATTATATTACATTACATTTCATTACATTTGTTCATTTAGCTGACGTTTTTATCCAAAAGTACTTATAATTGCTATGCACGTCAGAGGTTGCACGCCTCTGGAGTGTCTTGCTCAGGGACACGTAGGTGGATGATTCGCCATATTGTGGATATAATACGGTTGTGTATTTTCAAGTCAAGTGCCATTTTTTACAAACTAAATCTAAATCAAGTCTAAAAGTCTTGTTGCCAGTGATGAAGGGAAAATTATGAATAATTATAATAAATAAAAATAACAAAGTGTGTGTGTACAAGTGTGTTGTTTTCAGAAATCAATAAGGCACGCATTGGTACTCAAAGAGTGTCTAGAGAATGCCCACTCTCTTTCAAACAAATATATTACATTATAACAAAATAGCAAGCAATATCCAGAGGGTAAAGCCTAAATTAAAACCGGCTATTTAAATATTGAACATTTATGGTTTACGTTTTCCATTAAGTGCTTTAAAACACTGCTGTCGTGAGAGGCAGTGTAAACGGCATTATCAGTAGTAATAATAGCAGAATAGCATATGTCTAGTGTGTAGACGTCCTCCTCTACTAACAGATCACACATTCAAGTTCTTTACGTGACAAAATTACTTTTAAATTACTTTTTACTGAGCTGGGAAAAAAGCCTTCTCTAACTTCACTCCCCGGTCTTGGAATAATTGTCAAAACTTGCTACATCTAAATGATCTAGTCCCATTAAATGAATTTAAGGCCATGTTAAAATGCCATGTAACTCAAAAATGTAACATGCAAATTAAGAGTCGGACTAGAAATAACTATTTCAGGCCTCTTCTTAATACCTTAAGGGAGACACACAAAGTGACAAAATCTGAAGCTTGAAGAGCGTCTGAGGTGTAAAGGAGTGAGGAGTAAATGTAGTCAACGTGGAGTCATGGAATAGCTGTGTCCGTTGCTGTTTAATTCTTGTTGACTTTTGGCTCTTTTGCACTGAGTAGGAGGGAAGAAGAGAGGAAAGAAGAGAAAGACATAAAAAGAAGGCAGTCAAGGAGAGGAAACGAAAGGCGAGGAGAAGGAATAGAGGCCAGTGGGAAGGAGAGACGAGCAAAGATCAGATCCTCTTTGATGCTGAGCTTTATGAAGTATGTATACGCCACTTCATCAGCTGATCTAGCCTTTCCACATCCACCCACACCCAACACACACAGACACCTCCTTCCCAATTTCATTCTGCCAGTGCATTATAGAGCTGCACCACTTGAGCAGAAGCATCAGACCTTTTGTGTGTTCAGATCAGGAGCCGTTTTCTCATGGCACATACGTGCTTTACAAAGACGTTCTGGTCTGGATGCATCCTGATGCATGGGTGGTGTTTCCATATTCAACTAAAGAGCCTTTTTGTCTGATCCATCAATAGGAAATAAGATTATGTTTTCAAGATATCAGCCTGCAGCCATTTCCATTCATTTAGAAAAAACGGAATCTTGATTGCGATCACTGGAGACGGCCTGATTTAATCTTAAATATTTAGTCATCTCCACCAATAGGAATCAAGATTATTGTTACTTCCAATGGAGCCGTAGAGGGTTTGTGTGCATATTTTGTTTGTTAGAGTAACTTTTATATGTGTAGGCAGCTTCTCCTCCTGTTTAGGAAACTAGTTTTGAGTTTCCATCCCTTTGACAGTAATAAGTATTCATTTAATGTTCATTTGGAATAAAAATCATTATGCTTGATTTAAGTTTAAGGGATAGTTTCCTTTTTTTCCCAATTTTTAATGTGTTCCAAGCAACCCCTGGACATCCTGGAGACGCAACAGTTACATTTGTCTGTAGTCATCTCCACTAATCAGAATCAAGATGTTAGCCTGCAGTCATTTCTATTTAATTAGAAACAAGATTATGTTAGGCTGTAGTCATTACCACCAATCAGAATCAAGATTGCTATTTTGTTAAGTCGTCGCCACTAATCTGAATCCTTATTGTTAGTTTGTAGTCAGCTTCTCCAATTCGAGTCAAGATTGTTTTAGTTTGTGGCCATGTCCACCTATCGTAGTCAAGGTTATCGCCATGTACAGTCAGCTGCATCTATCGGAATAGATTATGTCATGTGATGTGACACAGGTGTTCAAGGATAGAGAGTGCCCATATAGGAGCAATTCATAAACTCATCTTATCTGTTTTAAATAGTAGTAATATGATGTAGAAAAACATCTAACAATGGAAAACCCTCAAGAAATCAAAAAGAAGCCAACTACAATCAGTGCATACAATTAAAATGTTAATTTTACCTGCAACACTATTTTCTATTTAGTTTGAAACACACCATGTCTGCCATTATTGTTCTCTCAAATATAAACCAACTGTAAAATGTTATCAGAAATATATACAGTATTTCATTTTAAAGCTTTGGCATGAAGACAGACAAATGTGCACACACTCACACAATCAACCCAGTGGATGGTTTTTCGAGGGGCAGGATTAAGAGTATTTAGTATTCACAAGAGTAAATGCATTCTTCACTGCTATCTTAATGTCATGCCTCCCACTGTGAGTGTGTGACTTTATTTTAAGAGGTGTGTGACTGTTTAAATAGTACAAGAATTGACCTTTCCTTTAAGGATGGAGAGTTTTGGATGGAATACAGTCTCTCTCTCTCACTCTCTCACACACACACACAAATAGGCCATTTTCCTCATGGCGAAAGCAATTTCCACCTCCCTCCCACTCAAACATATGCACACACATTTAAGCCTCTAAGCTCCCAGCAAAATGAGAAATGAGTCAAAACATGCTGACTGTGGATTTTAAAGCTGAAAAAGTGGAGCAACAAAGATGGTAAATGGTGTTGAAAATGTTGACAGTATTTACACACAAAGATGATTTGTGAAAGAATAATTTTAGAAATTAAGTGAAGTTAATCAGTTGAGTTAAAGGACCCTAATGGTGTTCTTTGGCCATTAAACAAGTGTCCTGTTTGTTGGAAGATGATCTTGGTTTATGCTATAATAAATAAATCAAACCATAGTGATGCATATTGTAATACTGTGCTGTTTTTGGTTGTTGTGTAATGAGTGAGAAAGTGTCTCTGTTGGCAGACAAATGTGAGTTCATCCTGAGATGTGTATGAGTTTTGGTTGCATTAGTGCATTTTGCAGGTGAGATTAACTTTTTTCAACACATCCTCACTGCAAACTCGTCACATATGGACGCTTGGTCATATGTGGTCGTCACTTTCTAATGCTCTGGTTGCACTTTAGCATAGTTTTTTGGAACATGCAAACTCCATACAGAAAGGCTGGGGCAACCGGTTTTTGAACCCACGACCTTCTTGCTGTGAGGCGACCCCCGCGCCACACGGAAAAGATCATGGTTAGGGTTAAAAAACATATCTTACGTAAGTTAAGTACTTACGTAACTTACACGAGCTACATAACTTCACTAAAAACAATCAATGTGGACTTTGTTTTACACGGGAAATGAACAATTGGTCTCCTTGGTGAAAGTCCGGATTCTGGCCCACCCAACACCTGGTTGTTTATGTATGTGTGGCCCTGCGATGGACTGGCGACCTGTCCAGGGTGTACCCTGCCTTTCGCCCGATGTCATCTGGGATAGGCTCCAGCGACCCTGTACGCAGGATAAGCGAGAGATGGATGGTGTTATGATCTTGGATATAAGTCTATACTGTGTGTCTATTGTATTGACCGATTTAATGAGACACAAATAAGACAGAAGCGCAATTAACAATATATTACTACAGCTCTCACTACGGTTGATGCTCGCAGCAGCCATCTTGGATTATGAGGTTGGGATTGGTGAGGTTCTCCCAACTTTCTGAGTATGAAATCTGACTTAAGGGGGAGTTACAGTTGAAATTTCCAATTGTTCTGGAGTTTATCATGTAAGTGAGTCTTCTGAAATAAAACATCTAACACAGCTTTCATGAAATGGAGAATTCCTTTTTACAACAGTAACATAGTAAAACACAGTAAATTATTAAACAAAGGAAAAACAAAATTTCTGTCACAGAACTCACTCATCTCAAATGAAACGTAGCATTATATCTTACACCGTCTTTTAGCGACAGTGCTTCCCCTTAGTGTGTTGAACCATGATGTTAAGGGGCTTCACAGTTCATTACAAACTAATGACAACAGGTCTTGACAATGTGTCCATATGTGAGGACTTGCCAACTGACAAAAACTGATGTTTTCCTTTCTTCCAAATGCCTCCAGAGAGCTTCATAATGCATCCTTTATGCTCCTTATCTTCAGCTTTTTCCACAAAATTAACATTTAAAAACGTTAGTTCTGTTTGCTCTGATTTCCTTAAATTAGTCATCAGTTATCTCTATAACACACGGCATGAAGTCAGATAAGTTAGCGCAGAATTTCCCATCAGTCCTATTCTGTCTTCTTTTTCTTTTCTTTTTTTTTACTCATCATTATGTTATATAGGGCATCACTCTTCTATTTCAGCTCGGAGGAAAGTTATATTTGCAGTCTGCATGCTTTCATGAAGGGAAAAAAAATCATTCAAGTGAGGCAGTATGTGGAGATAAAAAAAAAAAGAGGTCACAGTTCACTACTGTGTGTGAGTGTGAGAGAGAGACACTATCTCACTAATGATGGCACTCCGACAGGCATACTGTATGTGTGCACTCAGATGGGAGACAATTGAAGCTAAAATGGGATAAATAGAAGCCTCTCAGTATCAGTAATGAGCTGAGCTGGACGGAGGGTGAACGGTCACAACACAATAGATTATACTCTCAGCTGTTGGCAGGCAGGCAGGTGTGTGTGTGTGTGTGTGTGTGTGTGTGTGTGTGTGTGTGTGTGTGTGTGTGTGTGTGTGTGTGTGTGTGTGTGTGTGTGTGTTTGTTTGTTTGTTTTTAATGATGTCACAGGTTTAAACCCAGCCGGTAGCAACAATTTACACAAACATCTTGCACAACAGACGCATTTGTTACAAAACTCTGAATGTAAAAGAAATCAGCATCATCATGAATGGCTGATTAACTCATTCATCCATGTTTATGTACTTATGTGTGTGGATTGGTGATTTTATTTCTTTATTTCTCTATTTTAACAACTTTTTTAATGTTTATTGTGTATTTACCATATATTTATTGTCCTTTTCAAGCTTTACTTATTTACTTACAACTGTTTATTACTGATGTGTGTGTGTGTGTGTGTGTGTGTGTGTGTGTGTGTGTGTGTGTGTGTGTGTGTATGAAATGAATGAAACATGTGTATGAAATGAATGAAACATAACAAACTGTCATACTTCAGATAGAGTAAGTTCATTGGCTGAGATCTTGACTGAAGGGTCTGTAAAGTTGAAAAGAAACTTTTTCTCACTTGTGTTAGCTACCAACAAGTTCTCCAAATTAAATACCAAAATGTTGTTAGTAACTGCCCTGAAATTTCTGATCTGACGTCGATATGGGCATGACTAATATAATGTGTGAGTGCTACAAATCACTGATGCATGACAAACTACTTGGTTAAAGTTAGAGAACAAGAAATCAACTGTGACTGTGGGCAGGAAACAGGAAATGAGCAGGGGTCTCCTGCATCACAGTTTGTCTGATGACCTTTTACCCACTCATCCACACGAACCTCTTCTATAGCAACGTCATACTGCCTACTTCTTTGCTTCTGATGGATGAGAGGGCAGCTCCTAGAGGGCATTATCAGTTAAAAGGAACTAAATGTAATTTTGGGGCTGTTTCTTGATGAAGGACAGTCTCATATGTCATTCATTTTTGGGCTTTGTCTACATGGCTCAACATTTGAAAATTTTAAATCATCATCCATCCTCAACCGCTTATCCTGCGTACAGGGTCGTAGGGGCCTGGAACCAATCCCAGCTGACATCGGGCGAGAGGCGGGGTACACCCTGGACAGGTTGCCAGTCCATCGCAGGGCACTAAACCAGGTAGATGAATCAAATATGAATCAACTTTATGACTGGAAGTGTTGATTTTTGGGAAACGTTGTCCATCTAATAAGGTTACTTTTGAGAAAAGAAAACAAATACAACGAGTATAGTGGAACATGAGGCAGAAAAACCTCCAAGAAGAGCTTCAGATGCTCCAGATTAAAAAGAAAGTTGTGGTATGGACAGAGTGGACCCAAATGCAGCGCTCAAGATTGACAGGTTTTATTAGGGAAAAAAGGGGTTGAGGGACTGGAGTCGAGGGAGAGGTGGATGCCGGGGGAAACGCAGGCACGAGGAACCGAGGAGACTGAGACCAGAGAGCCTGGGGACACTGGGGACCGAGGACGAGAGGAGGCACGGGAGAACTGGGAGGACGCCGTGGGGGAAGTCCGAGGGGAGAGGGCAGGTGAGCGAGCCCAGCTGACTAGACGGAGGACGAGGGTGAGTGAACCTGGGGAGAGACAGACAGAAAGACGCGGTTAGTGACACAGCGGAGACAAGACACAGGGAAATAGACAAGATGCTGAATACAAGACTTTAATCACCAATCATCAATTTTAGAAATTTAAGTGCATGATAATATCTTTATTTATAGCTGAGACCTTAACCTTTCATTTGCAGTTTGTTAAAAGATTGCAACATTAATGATGCCAGAGAAATATGGCAGAGAGCGAAATGTGTGCCAACCAACCCCTGTCTTTCTTACACAGGGATGCAGAGGGAAGGTCAGTTTATATAATGATGTCATATTAAATGGTGTGGGAAATTCATGTTTTCTGTATTCATTTAAATGGTCAGTATAACTTTTATCTGATAGTTACAAACAACAATTATATAATAAAATAAATTAGACGAGCGTATATAACACAGATCTGTCTGTCTGTCTGTCACTGTTAATGGAGACTCCAGTCTGCACTGAAGTTCATACACAGTGGCACATCTGTCAAACAATTATTTATTTGAAATATTCCAGTCTGGCTTTCGATTGCTCCCTAGCACTGAGACTGCTTTTGTTGTGGTGGACAGTGACAGTGAAGTACATTTACTCAAGTACTGTACTTAAGTACTAATTAGAGGTATTTGTACAACTGTTTTGGACCTCAGCGCTGCATTCAACACAGTCTGTCATAAAATGCTCCTCAGCAAACTTGAAAGGTGAGCAGGAATCACAGATGTGGCCTTAAAGTGGTTCAGGTTCACCTATCAGATGATTCTCCATAACTATGGCCACCTCATGCTCTATGGTGTCCCTCAGGGTTCAATTCTGGGTCCAATCTTATTCTCCATCTATATGCTCCCCCTGTGTAACAGCATCTGCAAATATAACGTCCAATTCAACTGTTATGCTGATAACACACAGCTCTATATCCCAATCTGACCTGGTGACCAGTCTAACATTGCAACCCTTCACAAATGACTTGCTTAAATAAAATACCGGATGTCACACAACTTTCTCCAATGAAACCTTACAAAATCTGACATCACTGTAGGGGGATGCGGAGGGTGTTGCAGCACCCCGTATTGACAGGGAAGACAGTGTGCCAGTAGGTGCATTCGAGATAACTGCGGCTGACTTTCGCCGACTTGTTAGTCTAACGTGAGTTGCAGACGACTGCAGAGGCGGGGAATAAAAACAACGCGTCAAGTCGGACACATTCTACCTGCGTGAGTTTACTGTGAGCTGAGAACAATGACTGGGCCGGGGCAGGCAAGGGGAACTGACAGGCAACTGGCAGGGTAGTTCAATCCAGAAGTCCTACTACGGGGCTGAGTATTGGCTTCAGACGGATCCGGTCAGAGTTCGTGAGCACAGAAAACACAAGTTAGCGACAGTTGGAAAATGGGAAGACAAAAACAGGTACTTAAGTCAGGTTCAGAGAGCTGGTAGTCAAGATGTAAAAGTACAACTTAATGAACAATGTCAGGCTGCCAGGGAGGGAGGATCAGGTGCGGCAACAGAGTTCAATGCAGGTGTGTGCAATCAGCTCCCAAGGCAACAGTCACGCACCCCCCAAATTAACCTGCAGACCAGGTGATGGGGGAGAGAGACAGAAAGGTAAGAAGAGCCAAATAAAAACAGCCACAGCAATGGGAACAACATAAACAAAAACATTTTCACACACACTCATCAGGAGCCACGACTATGTCGCAGCAGGGAGGGCCGTGACACAGCATCACCTTAAGTCAGCGATGCACAGTGCTGCATGAAGTCAAACGCACCTGATTACATGTAGACTACATAATGGGCACTATTGTTACGATATGACAACATAAAATACCAACGCGTTTTCATCTAAGTGCGTCATTGACGACGCTTTCAGACAGTGTGACAAAGTGTAATTATTTGTAGCTAAAGGTACCCTTAGGTACTTTTAACGTAACTCGTGTTAGCACCCTTCCACTGACCGTCTGCTTCTTTTAGGATTTTTAAATTCTTCTAATTATTTTTAAGGCCAGGCAGGTATTATCCCCCTGAGCCAGGACTCAGGCTGAGATCCTCCGGTAGAGCGCCGCTAGCTATTCCTAGGAGACTGGGCCTTTGCTGTAAACTCTGGAACTGTCTACCGAAGGAGATCAGACTCAGGGTCTATTCCTGGTTTTACCTCACTTCTTTTTTTGTTACTTATACAGAAACATACTATAAAAATAAAAGCTGTTAGACACTTCACTGATGACCCACAGAAGTGTAGTGTAACATTAGGCTTTTTAACATTTCTGTCATCCTCACATGCTCCCATATATTTGTACGTTTGGAGCAGGCTATGTAGCTATTGACGTATGCTGCCTACATAATGGATTATTGTCTTCGAACTGTGGAAATTTCTCATGCAAAATCATGTGAATGTGTCAGTGTTTATGTAATTACTCTCACTGCCTGAAGGGGAGACAGGAAGTTCTGCATGCATAATGCATTAATGCATAACAATATTCTAATAATTTACTGACCCCGGAAGAAAATTTTCTGAAAGGCTCTAATTTTCTGCTGCTTCGGTTTTTCAGCCTGAAGCTGAATAAAATGTCTCCTGTGTACATGAGTGGGTACTATGGTACGAAATAAAAACTAACCTCAGTGACACAAAGTGGCTATTTATTTGCCAAAAGGCAAAGCAAAAGTTATTTTGCGACTCAATAAAAATGAGAAACAAAGGACCAAAATGTCCATAAAAACCTGATTAAAATGGCAAAGAAACGCCATTAAAGCAAAGTTTAACTTCTCAGACTGTGCACAGAAGGATTGTGATGAGTCTCATAGTGACTCAGTGTTCATCAAGTGCTCAGGAGCTCTTGATCAGAGTAAATGCTCGTCACATGTTCAGGTACTCGCCCTGCTGGCCAAAACAACAACAGTAAACCTCTCTCGGGAAAATCTAAGCTTTTACTTTGGTGGGACTGGTGGTCAAAATGTCTCTGTGGCTTTGTTGCAAAAAACAAAAGTCCTTCTCACTTCTTGCTAATTAAAATGATGAAGAGGAGGAGAGCCCGGGGAGGGAAGATTGGATTCTGTAATAATAAACATCTTTCAGCATCTTAACAGCTCAGCAGAGAGAAAACAGCCATTTCAACCTGAAACTGTTCATCCTTCTTCTCTTTTAGGAATAATGAGCTGAGGTGTAGGGAGACAGAAATAAAGCGAAAATAAAAAAGACTCTAGGGAATAAATAGAGAAATGCTGTGAAAGAGAAATGGAAGGAAGGGCGTTAAAGAGACACGAGAGAAGGAGAAAGGACACAGAGTGAAAGCAGTGAAGCAGGAACAATGTTTAAAGTTTCTGTTTCAGTTAATCTCTATAAACAGTTTCCTCTTGCTGTCTAGATGTCAAAACCCAGATTAAAGAAGATGTAAATTGATAGAAATGTGAACTGCAGAAATGGGCTCCGAGCAGCGTTGAGCACATTTATACCTTCTTTTTTTTTTCTCGGCCGTGGGATTCGCCTCTCAGGCCACATGGAGGCTGCACGAACCCTGTGATTGTTGCCACATGTTGGAGTTGAAGGCAGGCTGAGAAGAAGCTCTGCAAACACCCAGGATGCAGAAGAATATTCTCCCTCCTCTACATTTTTATTTTTAAAAAAATGTTTAGGCGAAGGTAACAAAAGACAGTAAATTCCCATGTTCATTAAATAAATAATTTTCAAGGTCAGTGCATTCATCTAACAGAAATTTAGTCAAAAACCAATTTCATTACACTGTATTTGTTAGATTCATAATACAGGTGCATCTCAAAAATTCATGGAAAGGTTCATTTTCTTCTGAAGTTTTATTCAAAAAGTGAAACTTCTATATATTCTAAATTCATTATTGAATATTTCAAGACTTTTGTTTTAAAGTTGATGAGTACAGCTTACAGCTCATTGGAAATCAAATCTCAAAATGTATTATGAATTTTATAATAAAGAATTTATAATAAGAAATGCTGACCTGAGAAGATCTCTCATCAGCTAATTAACTCCGAACACCTGCAAAGGTTTGCTGAGCTTTTAATCTCTCACTCTGTTTCTGGTGCTCACACTGAACTTTTCCACAATATTCAAGTTTTTAAGGTTGCACCTGTATATTGATGCATAGCACTCACATAATGTTAAAGTTTATTTATTTGTGTACACGCAGAACCCCAGATTTCACAGCCTGATTCCTCCTGAAGAATTTAGCGACAGGTAAATAAACACTTTCTAGGAGACAGAGTTGCAAAAAGATGCAGTAACTAAAAAAAGCAGGCAGAAATGAAACAGAATGAACATTAAAACCGGATGAGAGATGAAGAAGGCACCTGGAATAAAATATGCTTGGGTCCTTTCGAACTTACATCAAACACTGTGTTGTGCCCCAACTGTTCTCCATCTAACAGCATCATACACAGAATCTGTCTTAAAGAAAACTCCTTCATAAAAAGATGACACACCTTTAACCAGATGTTTCCAACAGCTGCAGTGGAGAAGGAACACTACATTTTTTCATCAGTGAAAAAATTAAAGATTCTCCAGTAGATGTAGACAGGGCAGGTTGAAGGGAATTCGGGAGCAAAGAGGCGTTTATGAATTTAGCATTGAAATTAATAAAAATGATAGCCGTGACAGCTTGGTAAACAAGTGGGATACGAGCATTTGTTAGGGACTGTATGAAAATGAATGGGGTGGGGGAGGTGTGCTGAATTGAGCAGCTTATTAAAATGGAAAGCCCACACCTGGGATATTTAATTTCCTCTGGTCTTTCTCAAAACTGAAACAGCCCTGATATAACAGCTGGCCACGACTGCTTTGACAACAGCCAGGAGCACCAATGAACCAAGAGGTTATCCGTCACCATGATAACGACTCCACAGAGGAAGAATACCTGGGACTCCCTGCCAGTCAGTCACAGCTGAAGAAGGCTCTTGGATGAGAGGTGAAACTTCTTCAAGTATTTTCAGTCTAGTCAAGTTGCCCTTGAGTTCAACCCACCTTGGATAATTTTCATACGTTCACTTAATGCCATTTGTCAACAACTATAAAGCAATTCAAATATAACTTCTGCTGACAGACAGACAGACCAAAGCACACATCAATCATCCAAAAGGCAGAAATAAAACACACTTAGACTGGGGTCATGACTGGGGGGTTCGTGATACACTGGTTACAATTTATTGTAAAAACACATCCTCGCTGGTAACACATTGGGGAGCCTGTTATGTTTGTTTCACACCCGAAAGTCCGCACCAATGTCCGAACCAATGTTCACGTTTCGATACATTTTCCTACATTGAGTTAGTTTTGGTTTGGTTTCACGTTGCAATTCTGCGAGTACTCTAAAGAACATTACATGACATACTTGTGTTCTGTTGTCA
This sequence comes from Micropterus dolomieu, assembly GCF_021292245.1. Taxonomy (NCBI): domain Eukaryota; kingdom Metazoa; phylum Chordata; class Actinopteri; order Centrarchiformes; family Centrarchidae; genus Micropterus; species Micropterus dolomieu. Next base: position 32,238,346 of record NC_060161.1, read on the forward strand.
TCATCTCTGTGGGCTGCGTCTCCATATGTTTGACATTGCTTGGTTTGTAAATGGACCTGTGTCTGACGTCAGTTCTGCGGGAAGCCTTGAATGTGTGAATGAGGAATGAACTGATGCATATTGTTGCCACTGTAATGTTATTATTATGGCACTACGACCTGCAGCATCAACAATACTCAAGGCTAAGTTAAATTCGTCAAACGAACGTCCTCATTGTGCGAACATTATATCGTCACTGGAGGGAAAGGACATACAACTGCAAGCAATCTCTTGCACTATGATGAAATGGGAGTGAGAATGTGTTTAATTGAACAGTAGCACACGCAGAGAAGAGTTTTCAAGTCTCGACTCTCTGTCGGTGGTGTCAGAGAAGAAGATGCTGTCCAAGCTACACATCATGTTGGACAATGTCTCCCACCCACTCCATGACGTGCTGCTCAAACACAAGAGCACTTTCAGTGCAAGACTTATTTCCCCAAAAAATGCACCACAGAGCGCCACAGAAAGTCATTCGTGCCTGTAGCCATCAAGCCTTATAACTCCACCCTCTAATTGTCTGACACACGGACAATTAGTTAGTTTTAAACTGGAAATTATTATCTGTTTTGTGCAATAATACCTGCTTAATTACTTAATGTCCAATACTATCTGCTGCAATTCTGCTGCTACTATTTATTCATTATTTCTGTTCACCATAACAATTCCTTTAATTATGTAAATATTGTTCACATCCACAATCCTTTATACTTTATTTTATTTTATATTTTTACTCTGATATTTAAATTTCTTTATATACCACTATCTTTATTTATATTGCTTTTGCCTTTTGTGCAATGTGTACAACTGTGACACAGAATTTCCCCTCGAGGATCAATAAAGTATTTCTAATTCTGAAGATGTAGATCTCACTTGAGCTGGGAGTCAAGTTAATTATCTAAATTCATTATGTTGGGGACATTAGGTCTGGAGTGTCAAAGAAACACAGCATGGTTTATGATATAAGCACAATCATTTCAGTCATAAGTTTTGTTTGTTTTTTTACAGCAAATAGTCATTTCAAGGTGAAATTATAATTATATTCAAGTTTTTAAGCTCTAAGTGTTGACTCAAGGGCTACATTATCACTTTTCATACACAGGTCCACAACAACTGAGCAAATTTCCTCTGCTGATGAAGACCATGTGGTATGAGCTAAAGCTCTGCTGTTTCCAAGGTCTATAGTGAACTGTCAAGCTCAACTCTCAATAAAGGGCTTTTTAATACACGTTAAACATGTTATAAGCCAATTTACAAATGAGTTCAAAATGGTTATAGATAAGTGTATATTTCTTTAACATTTTAAACTCATATTAGAACTGTATAAGCATTTCTTACAGGGAGGAGAGAGAACAGCTGGAAATCACAAAGGATATCAACAAACACAAATAACAACAGATGTCAGTAAACACTGAGCAGCAGGTACAGACGCAGTGCAGTCATTAAAATGCAGTGACAAATGTCAAACAAAAAAACAGTATACAAAAACCAAGGACATGTGAAGGGGGGAGAAACAGGATGCTCTCAAGTTAGAAAACACAACACTATTTATTTCCACAAATGGAACCTCATACAGCTTCACTGTTTGACTCCAGCAGTAATACACAAGGTCAGTGTGTTTGTCTCCTGCAGTGTGGACATACATCACAGCATGCCTGAGGAGGGCTAGACAAGTGGGCCAGGGCCAATAGAGACAGAAGCAAAAAATACATTAATATGAAAGGGAAATGGAGTAGAAAATTTACAAAAAGGCAGTCAGGGATATATCATGTTCAGTAAACTGTAAGGACGCAGCGGAAAAAAGCGGGACAATACACATCATTTGCAATTTTGTGACTTTTCCATTTTGTCGTATCTCACACACACATCGACATGGTGTGTGTCTGCTGCATTGCCATTCATGTATTCTGAACCAGTTGGAGAAAACATTCAGCAGCATTTCTTGCCCTATAGGTCATGAAAAATGGCGCAGACGCGCTCATAAATGCTCGTGTTTGTAACTGTATACTTGTGAGGATCCTTAGTGGTAAAACGATTTCCCCAGCTCCTATCATCAATCAAAACAAATTTAACAGTAACCCTGACCCTCATCGGCCTTTGAGGAAGTGAAGATAAATGTCCTGACTTACAAAATGACCTCACTTTCTAAAAATGACCCATTCCAAATATGTCCTCACTTTCTAAAAATGTCCTCACTTTCCAGTAGTGTGACATAGTTGTGATAGGCCCTAGTGTAAATATTTTTCTTGTGCCCCTCATTCCAAAAAGTATATACGTGTACACACGGGCATACACACAACACGGGACACACAACAACTCCACGCAGTTGCATACCTGCAACCTTTAATCAGCACCATGGACAGTAGCCGAAGGGCCAAACACAAATGTCTGCACTTTTCACAAATGTCCCCACTTTCTAAAAATGCCCTCACTTTCCACAAATGGAAGAAGACTCCACCTACTAAAATCCAATTCCAATCGTCTGAAATTATTATTTGTGCCAGCCTCCATTAAGCTGCTGAAAAATATGCAATAGAGCAACAAATACGTGAGCACTTAGCACTTGCAATCTTGGTGCAATAGGGCAACATGCAATAAACATACTAACACCCAAGCAAACACACTTTAAATAGTCCAACAGAGCAATGTGCAATAACAACACTAGCACTTTGGCACTTGCACTTTAATCCATGGCACCACGTTGTCATAAATGTCCTTTTTCTTCTGTTTTTCTGTTTTCCTCTTGTGAAGTACTAAACCGTGTCAAGGCTTCCCAGATTCTTGTTGATGTAATGTGATGTGTTTTATGATGTGTCGTGGTTTTTTATGAAGCAACAATGCACTGTGCACAAGAAAATTTCCCTTTAGGGACAGTAAAGATTAACCTAACCTAACACTTTCTAAAAATGTCATCACCTTCTACAAGTGTCCTCACTTTCTACAAATATCCTCAATTTCCACAAATGTCCTCAATTTCCACAAATATCCTCACTTCCTACAAATGTCCACTACTGTATAAAAATGTCGTCATGTATACAGAGATAAAAACCAATTAATTCAAGTCTGTTTATAATCCCAGTCTAACCTTCCCCATATGCAGGAGGTCATCTTTTCATCTTTTCATCTTTCAGTCTCTCTCAC
>NC_060161.1:32241542-32252603 GCF_021292245.1 Micropterus dolomieu
CCCCCCCCCCCCCCCCCCCCCCCCCCCCCCACACACACACACACACACACACACACACACCCACACCCACACCCACACCCACACACATACTAGATTATAGATATTAATGTCCTCCCTACTGTGTCAGTATGAGCTCAGCTTCAGCATATTTTGAGCTGTGTGTGGACTGACAATATTTATTGCCAAATGTCAAACTGTGTGTTTTAATGATTTTAAGAATACATTAAAAAAAGTTTGATACAAGCTGAACTCATTATTTCTTTAATTAAAATGATTTAAACATCTACAGTATGACTCCTGAAGATGTTTTTTTTAATTTGAATGAAATGTGGTAGTTTTTCCATTAATCTCTAAAAAGTATTGAATACATCTAAAGTAATTTGTTGTGTAATGAATTATAATTAAATTAATCGTTTTTACAAAAGTAGAAATGAGTGAAAACAAGAAAAAACAAAAACTAACAATAAAACAAAAATAAACATAGCTGAATTTTGAATTACTCATAGATCAAACATATTACTTGAAATTCATTTTTATTGAGCAGCACAAATTCATTGAAATTTAATGAAATGGATCAAACTAGCTGCATTTTCTAGTGCAGTATTTTTTGTCTGTAAAACTTTATCTCTGGTCTTGATTCGATCGAGGGTTTTATTTTACATGATTTACTTTCCCTTCACCTCCACCTGCCTCATCTGTTTCTGCTGAAGTTCTCATTTCCTTTGTTTGGATGGATCCCACCAACGCAGCGAACACCAACTTGTTTTACAGCTGCAGGTTTTCATGTGAAGGCGGAGAGATGGATAAACAGCAGCTTGGCCACTTCCTGTTCCTGTGGGAAGCCAGCTGAAGTAAACTGAAACAATTCGATTCTAGTTAGTTTTAAAAATACATCAACATAAACAGTTAGAAACTAACTGTAGATGACAACATCACTTCAAACAACAGACTAAACCGCCCGCGGTCCGGTTGCATTGATGGGTAATGTAGGCACCAGAGGCCGTATTACAGAAAGTTCCTATCTTAAGTACTATCCCAGCAAGCAATTTCACGGTTAAAAGACGTCTAATAGACGTCTAAACAGAGCCCAGACATCAAGGCTAAAACATGGCTGAATTTGGGCTTTCAGTGAAAGTTTGGTAGACGTCTAACCATAGCCCACAACTAGACCACATACACAGCTTTTGAATGACTACATATCTACCTCTAATGGACAACAGAATAGTGGTTCAGAATAGTGATTGTTTTTACTCAAACAAAACAGGTTCTCACAAATGGTAATCCGTCTAAACAAATTAAATATAAAGATTTTATTAAGAAAAAGGATTACAATGTAGACAATTTAAGATAATACAACATGATGAAAATATAAAGGAATTATTGATAAAATATTATTAGAAATACAAAAATGAAAATACAAACTATTTTAACAACATGCAGTAATAAAAACATAAATAATGGCAAAATAAATGGGTTGGCTACATCCAAATCTAGATCTTCATCTATACTGCTACTTGATGCAGCAAGAGCATCAGATGGGTCTCTCGGTTGGCGCCCAGTCTCTCGGGTAACGTTAAATGTGATCCATAACTGTTCAATATGTAAGAATATGAATATAATTAAACATTATAATTGACTTCACTGTTTCCCCATAAGACATATACCTACTTTTACCGTCAAAAACTGACGCTACAGGACCTCCCCCGATACGTTGAACTGTGACGGTAAAGGGATCCCCAGTGCGTTACAAACTGACGACTATAGCTCTTGACCGTGCATCCATATGTGGTGACTTGGGAGTGAGAACGGGTGGATTTGAGAGAAATAGGCCTTTTGAGTACATAGAGAAAGTCTTAGATCTTTGAGTTCAGCTCATGATGAATGGGGGCAAAAACTAAATTGTTGCATTTATAATTATAAACATAAAGCCCATTTCACAATCTTTCCCTAACCTCAACCATACTATAGTTGCTATGTGAAGATATTGCAGAAAGTGTGAATTTGATAAAAAAAAAGATTCAATGAACATAATCTGGGATTTGGGAGAATCAAATATCAACGTTCCAGTAAAAATAAGGGCAACTGGACTTGGTTCAAGGTACTTGAAGTTGTTTCATCTTCAAGATGAAGTTGTTTCTCCTTGATTTTAACCTTCCTTGGATAATATATAAGCTGATGTTTATTATACTTTTTTCCATATTCGGGAGAACTTGTTTACCTGTAGACAAATGAACAAATTTCGAAAATGTGATGCTTTTCTGGGGCATCTGTGGTCTTTGTTAAACCTATTGTGTGTTGTTTGCTTTTCTTATCCTTTGTTTGTGTTTCTCAAGAGTTTCAGCCACTGTAAACTAAACAAAAATAGTTTATCAGTCAAAAAAAATCTCCTTCATTAAGACAGATCAGCTGTGAAAAATCCTGATTGATGCAAGGAAGACGAAGCTTTGCTGTTTGATCATGAGAAGAATGCCAAAATGTGGCGTTTACTGTTGTTGATTAAGATCCTGGAAACACGTTCCAACATCAAACTGCTGAAAACACTTACTGGATGTGAAAAGAAATTCACCTCAATCATTGATTGAAGGGAAGAACCAGCGCTTCTTATTTTGCTCCACCGTCATCCCTAACTGTAACCAATCCATCTCTTCCTCCTCTCCAGCTCTATTTCATCTCCTCTCTGAAGCAGGTCACATGTCTTAACGATTCTAATTTGAATTCCTGACTCTGACACTGTATTAAAGGCCACATGATTTACAGACAGAGGTCCTCTCTCTCTGACTCTAAATCTTCATGTCCTCTCCCCCATAATGAGTTGAACTATTGATTATCCCATAGATCGCACTGATGTTCTAACATCCCTATAATATATATGACGAGGTAGAAAGAGTATTGATCTTGTAGCTATTGATGCAGGAAGTAGATCAGCTAATTAGGACAAAGGCATGAGGGATAATGAGGATGAATAATGAAGTGACGGTGATGATTAGCTGTGAAAGAAGCAAACTGAAGCTGTGCATGTATGGTGAGTATGGTTAATAATTTGACCTAGAATTCAATTTAAATGATAAAACTGCATTGCCATACACTACTATTATTTAGCACTTAGAATCAGGCCACAATAAAATGTTAAAAAGAAAAAGGAAACTGAAAACGGGACATGAATATTTGACAAACTGATATTATTATGACAATTTGAAACATATAAGAAAAGAGAAATCTCAGTCATTTCAATATTCATTGTCCTTTTTCATCAACATTTAATGCGATAAAATGATCCTCTCTGAAAATCAATATTTGATGTTGCTATAGATGTTCTGAAAAACATAAGAAATAGGATTAACATGTCAGATCTTTGCTGTTTAATCAAATTACAAAAACATGTAAAATTTTTCTCAGATTGAGCCTGTTTCCTCTGATCAAAGGTGGTTTTATTCTATCAATCTTTTATTCTGATAATTAGTTTAATAAAAGGCAGAGACTGTATTTGAAGTTCCATCTTCCTGTGCGGGGTTTCCCGCTGCCTTCTTTATTAGAGGTTTCCTGCCTCGCCTGGGAAAAAAAGGGCCTCTGCAGAAGAGATTATTACACTTTTTTGTAATATTTAATGTATTAAGCTTCATGGAAAACGAGGGGGCCAGCATTAACCATCTTCACCAACTAGTTTCCTGGGGGCTACCCTGCTCCACATTGGAGCATTTTCAAACCTCACCATGTTTAAACATTAAACTCTTCTCTTGAAATGAATTTTATTGAGTTTTTGTTTTAAATATTTTTATTAAAATCACAACAGCAGTATGAAAAAGCAAACAAATAATTCCACCACAAGGCTTCATTGCTTTCCTCACTAAAAGTTCTTCAAATTAGTATTTTGCAGATTTTTTAATATATATTCTAAGATGAAACCACTGAGACTTCACCAGTGAAAAGATGTCATGTCTTCACTTTAATCTCTGCTGTTTCACTTTAATTACCACTGCAGAGACAGCTGCGGTTTTACAGAACAGACTGGCAGCATAAACATTAACAGATTTCAAAACTTTAAAAAAATATATGGGCCATATATATATGTATATATGATGTTCTTTCAGTAATGCACATCATATATTCTATATCTGTCTACAATATTCCAGCAGCAGCAGGATGAATTTGTAATTTCTGTTCAGCTCACAGCTGCAGGTGAAGATAACAGGTGTTAAAACCTGTGTAACACTCAGAGGAGCTTATATGTGACAACTTCAGGTTTTCATTTTCCAGCCACAGACATTTCACCTTCAACAAGGAGTAAATATGTCAATAATGTGTCTTTCTGTGTGTGTGCATAAAGTGTCCTTTGGTTATATGTAATGTGGTTAAATCAGAAGTGAATCTCACTCCACACTGTGCTTATGGAAGATATGTACATCTATATCTATTTTTATTATTCAGTCCTGTTTTTTTTCACTATTAATAAAACTGCAATAAAATTAAGTATGTTTCCTTATACACTGGACTCACTACTTCGACAGCTTCTGTTTGTAGTGATGATAATAAAAGCTTTGTAGTATTGAAAAACAGTTTAACATCAAATACAAGTATGAAATAACAATAACTATGGTGACAACGAGGTGAAATTCATGTGTGCAAGTTCAGTACATCTCTTTTCTTCAGATCCCTGATCCTTGAGGCCTGAGGTTAGAAGTCCAGTTTGGCTCTCAGTCAGTTGACAACAGCTCTGATTCCTCTTCATGATCTTCAGCATAAGAGCTTGGAAATATATTTATCAAACAAACCACAGGCTAAAAAGTGCTATAAGAACCCTGGCTATATTTAAGCCCCTCCTCCTTGCACCCATTGAAAGAAAACCCCTTGAAGGCCTTTATTTTTTTAAATTTACACACTCTCAAGGATTTGAGGTCTGGGAGTCCCACAGGGCTGAATGTCTGTGGCTGAAGGGAATGAATTATTCAAATTCTCTTTTAGATCTGTGCAAACTCATAGAAGGTCTCGCTGCTGTTCTGCTACACTGCTGACGCTGAATGAGTCCCACCTCCAGAATACATACAGCAGGTTTTTACTCTGAAAAAGGGAACTATTGGCAACCCTATTGATAACTTGGTGTTATGGTGGCTAGCATGTTAATATTTTGCTTGTCAACTAAAGTATCTTAACAGCTGGCTTGCACCACCTACTATTTCATGACATTGCACAAATGAATTTTCCTCTCATACTTTCTGCTGACACTTCATTGCATTTCAGATTAACATCAACAAACATCAGCAAGCTATTTCAAAAAAAAAAACAATAGTGCAGTGTCAAAATTCAAATAATACCCCATCTCTGTCTACACACTCTTTACATTCATATAAACTTTCTCTCTTTCTCTACAAACTGTATCACCGTCCAGATGATTTGCAGTCCCAACATGTCCATATTTCTTAAAGGACAAAGTCTGGAACTTAATCCTAGACCCGCTGCGCCAGCCTGATATCAGAGCTGCACAGTGATCCATCTGACCACTGCAGGCTGGATTTTCATACTAAACCATTATTTATAGAGGGAAAGTTGACCAAGCGTGAACACTTTTTGTCAGTCCTAGTTGTTTCATATTTCGCCATTTACACATTGAAATAAGATTCCAACTCAAGTTCTTATCTGTTTTACTGTATTTTAAGGTCATATTTTAAAATTCACACAGCTTCCTCAACCCCTTAAGTCAAAATTTAAATGATGTCATAAACAAATCAATCAGTTTGCCTGTTTTTCCATCAGTGGAACGACAGCAAATTAAATGCTTGTGCAGATACTACACATAAACTCCTGAAGTTTATCAAGTGTGGCGTTTCTGTCTAATCAAATATCTTCCCAAATATCAAATATCTTCATGCCAAAGTGTTTTTTGTTATCTGGAAGCGAGCAGAATTGGTGAAAACACACAACTTAAAACATTTTCTACTTGCGCGTCTTTGCATTGACTTTTTATGTAATTGTGCCACACTGAAAATGTCCCTTTGGTCTCTGTAGTCTGAACACACCATAAGTCTTGCTCCCTGCTGGTTCATGATGTGAGAAGATGGTATGTGTTTATTATGGAGACAAGCCACACAGCTCATCATTTTTAATCATCTCCAACTTCAGTCCATTACCAACAGGTTTTAGCAACACCTCACGGCTCCATGTTTTGAACTAATAGGCTAAAATTTTCCTTTCAAAGAAGTTATATATAGGGCAACTCGGTAATTGGAAAGAAGAACACTGAAGCGAAACTGATACTGTAAGAACAAATGAAAAGTACATGCAGCCTTAAGCTTAATGAACTGACAAAGGGAACAATGTTTTCTTCAGACAGACCTATAATGATTCAGGCTTCGGGCAGCAAGACGTCTGACAGCGCAATTATGTAAAAACAAACATCAAACACAATACGTAGCCTTATGTTAGAAATCCTCACTGAGACTAGCAGGACAAGACACTGAGAAAAGAATATTTCAGGAACATTTACCCACTGCTTGTGGGTGAAATTAAGAAGTTGAGTTCAGTAGAGCTGCCATCAGTGGGCAACAGTCTGAGTGAAATCCTCCCATCAGCCATTACAGCAGAGAAAACAGATGAGGCCATTTGTAGGTTAAAAGCCAATAAATCCGCAAGTGGTGACGGCTTCCCGTCAGCAGTACACAAACCTTCTGGGAGGAGCAGAGGTATTTAGACCCATCATCCTCTCTCATACAGAGCTTTAAAGAGAGCAGATTCAACCCACACCGGAGAGAGGACTAATCAAGACCAAATTTATGAAAATGTGGTTTAAAGGAGCATACCACCAGATTTCCATGTTTTGGATCAGTAACTACATAATGTGTATATATTATATCACTACAGATAATTTCCTTCAATATTGGTACATATAAGGTATAGACAAAGACTTAAGAAGCTATTACACTCTATTGTCTTTTTAACCTGGTTTCATATATAAGGCAGAGAATATGACTAATTGATATACCAAAAAACTTCAGTTTTCTAAAACTCATATTTATATTTTTAACTTCTGCCACACTTCTCTCGTTATGTACAGTGTAGTTGTCTTCTTTAAGTTTCTGCCTTCTAAATAAAAGTGCATAAGCCATCTGTGAGAGCTAGATATAATGAATGACATGTATTTGATATTATTGGATAATTTTTATACAAGTAATGTTCTGTTTCAAATAAACTGTTTCATAGTGGCTTATTTCAGTTTTGTGCAAGAGGAATTCAAGGCCTGTCACATATGGATGCCTGTCCCAAATATAGGCAGGGTCAATTCAGTGATTTTAGCAAATAAAAGCTCGGTCTATTAATCAAAGTTTTATGGTATATGCATTTTCAGAGGAAGCAAGCGAGGGCTGCAAGCAGTAAGCAAGCTAATCTCTTATTTGAATGTCTTTTAATGCAAATTAAACAAATGACACATTCAGCAAATCGAGAACAGCAAATCTTACCAGTTGGAAAAAGTTGATGACTTGGAGAACCGGAGCTGACGCTGTAACCTCGTGGGAGTGCATGAGTCCACTGAAGGCGGTGATATCATCGGTTTCATGTCTCGGCTTATCCCACTACTCCTGGGACGAAACAACTTCCCCACTACACCGATCATTGAGAGGGCCCACCGCTCTCCGTCTGTCCGACAAAGCGACAGAGCCAATCCCAGGTCCATCATGATCACACTGCTTAACTTCCAAGATAAACGACGGTAAAAATACTTCGCCCTGCTAGGGGAAAAAAGAAGCTAGAATATAACGAGAGTCACATGTTCATCTATCCAGACTTCAGTGCCGATCTGACAAGGAGATGCCGGAACGTAATGTTTCTTGAGGTGTTGTTGACACTCTTCTTGTGTTATAGCTAGATGTTGTTAGATGGAACAGGTGATCGCTCTCAGTTGTTGTTTGTTGACATCTTGCTGTCGCAAGCTGACTGTGTCATGCTTTTCCTTTTTTCCCGTCCCCTTGTGTGGCAGAGCCTCCTAGCGTATGATTACTACTGCCCCCTACCGAATTACTTTAAATGCTGCTTGTGAAGTAACTTTTTTATTTTATTTTATTTTTTTCTTTGAGCTACACTCTCCTTTATTTCATATTAATGCGGACTGAGCCTTGAGCTTTATAGAAATACTCACAGAAATACTCTGGAAATGGTGTCTGGGGTTGCTGGGTCTTTCTTGAAGGGTGCTGTTGTTTTGTGTTTATTTTTGTATGTGGGTTTATGTTTTGTGTGTTTTTGTTTTATTGTATCAAATTAATCTTGAAATCTCTACAATTGTCTATTACATTTTTGGAACCAACTACTTTTAAACTTATGTTTGACTTTAAAATTCTATTGATTACTTTTAATGCTCTTCGATTAGTCATGGAAATAATTTTAGCACTTACGGCTTCACACACCGTCACATGTTTCATCGACTTCCCACCCCGTAATCGACAGAAGTTCCGGCAATACAGGAGCTCATATAAACTTTTTTTAACTTTCATTTATTAATGTGTAGGCCTATATCATAATGTATTATCTCGAAAATTCTTTATTGCTAAATGTGTGTTGAATCACCCCTATAACTTAATCCCTGCTTGACTGGATACTCTTTTCACACCCAGTTAGATTCCTAGGGGACTGGTTTAGTGATCACTCGATAGTCTATTTTGTATGGAAAATCAAGCTACCTAAATCACCACCAAGACTTATCAAAATCAGACAACACAAGACACTGAATTCAGATTTATTTATCAGTGATCTGATTGCTATTAACTGGGACAGATACCAACTTATACCTAATGTACAAGATGCCTGGGATTTCTTCTACACTGAGTTTATGGATGTTTTGGACAAACATGCTCCTTATGGTCAAGGGTAAACATCTCCCCTGGACTGACCCTGAATTTATTAGTCTCTTTAGGCAGAGGGACAAAGCATGGTCAATATTCCGCCGTACAAGGGCAAATGCTGATTGGGAAGTATACAAGCAGCTGAGAAATATGGGCAAGACTAAAACCCGTAATGCAAAATCTAATTACTATAAGGAAAGCCTCAGTATTGATTTTAAGAATCCAAAACAATTCTAGAAGAAAATTAAAACTATTATCAACACATAAGATAAACATCCTATTAATCAAATACGAGTTGCTAATACCATTTCTCCTCTGTTTGTTTTACCTTACTACCCAAATCTGATCAGAGTACTGGCCTTTTTAAATAATACTTCACCCAGTCACAGTTATTTTTCTTTTAGGAAAATTCAACCAGATGAAGTTCAGAATGCCATTAATGAATTAAAAGTGAACAGTGGTGCTGGACTTAAGTATAAGTTTATCAAATTAGCATCCCATATACTTATGGATCCACTTACTGATTTATTCAATCTCTCTCTGTCTACATTATCATATGTATTATTAGCCAGTTTGACCATCTAGTGGCTGTAAAGTTCTTTATATTTCTGTAATTATTATTGTTGTTTTGTTTTGTTTTTTGTTTTTCTGGGGTTTTTGTCTTTGTTTTCCTGTTGTTGTTGCTCTGTATTGGTGGTTCTGTGTGTGTTTGTCTGTTGTTTGTCTGTACATTGACAAATGTATAATTGTACTTTTTTTTTGTCACTGTTCTTTTGTGATGGTTGTGGTGTATTTTAGGACCCCCTCTAAAACGAGATGGTGCATCTCAAGGGGTTTATCCTAATAAATAAATTTGAATTATATCTGAGTTTACACAGGTATTGGCCGGTCAACATCTGCCACACTATCTGCAGCAGCGTCTTTACCGTCTTCATCTTTAATGTTTTCAGGTTCTCAGCCAAGCATCACCCCAACTCAAACAACCACAAACTGACCACAGCAGACCTCTCCTGATAAATCCTAAGGAGGAACAACTTTTCCCCCTCTAGCAAAAATCCCCCAAAGTGAATTTGTTTGAGCTAACACTAACACAGATTTCACACACATCACCATGTAGCTGCTCTTGGACTTCACAAAGACACATCTAAATAATATATTGTCGATATAAACCTGGCTATTATAAAATACTACAATCTTCATGAAGCAGGGATACAGTTTCTCCAGTGACAAGCTGTGGGAAAAAAATGAACAACCTTTTGATAATGTAATAACTTGGGAATATTTTTGGGGTGAGAGTGCAAGGCTGTGATGATCTGGTGGCTGAATGAACTACCCATCTGCCACAAGACATCGTAGAGAGGGTTGAGAGGTGCTAACCAGGGTGGCTTTTCCCTCATCCTCCTCTCTGCCACTGCCTCCACAGCGTCCAATTCCATCCAGTTCACCAAGCTTGTTGACTGCTGACTACCAGGCCTTGATACCAACACCACAGCACACCAGAAGAACCAATCACTTCCCACTCCAGGCTGATAGGTGATCTGCATGAGCCCAAAGGTTCAGAGTCTTGAGTGCTGTTGAGTCCTGTCCAGTTTTTTATTGAAATGTACACAGAGTTACCTGCATGAGTCCCCCTCTTCACATCCTTGCCAAATAAATAATAATTCTACTAACTTTTTGCCTAAAAGCTGAATAAAAGAGCACCAAATCCACAGAAACAATCATGATGCCACAACTCTGCTGCAGATAGAAGGCTGCTGAGCTACTGACCCTATTAATGTCAAATAGGAAGTTTTGCGTGTCTGTAAACAACTATGTCTCTTCGTTCTGTCCAGTTAAATATGGTGTGCCTCAGGGGTCGGTCTTAGGACCGATTTTGTTTTCCTTGTATCTGCTTCCCCTTGGACATATTATCCATAAACATGGCATTTCTTTTCATATTTATGCTGATGACACACAAATATACTTGCCCGTCAGATCCACAGACCCTGGAAAGCTGAGTTCACTTAACAACTGCCTTTGTGAAGTTAAAAAATGGATGTCAAATAATTTCCTCCAGCTGAACTCAGACAAAACAAAAATCCTGGTCATCGGGTCCCAGCAGATGGCAAATCAAATACTGCCATCTGCTGGTTCCCTAGTAAATCACATTAAGCCTGTGGCAAAGAACCTTGGTGTTTGGTTTGATAGTAATTTAAATTTCGAGCAGCACACCACAAAGCTTGTTCAATCATGTTTT
>NC_060161.1:32252703-32304988 GCF_021292245.1 Micropterus dolomieu
TGTACTGGTTTAGAGGACCAGGAAACTCACAGACCAATCGCATGTGCTCCAATCGTCTCATGTGACGCTGCTCAGCCAATCAAATCTGTGCATACCGATGCTTGCGAGTCGAGTCCGCGAGATTCACCAGAGACGTTTTGGAAACACACCCGAATTGAGGAGACGAAAGATAAAAGAGATTTCACATGACTTTTAATCAAGAATGTACAGATTTTTACATGTACATTCCTCCCACGGGCAGTTCAAAACCAGAATATCTCATAGATCTCCAATATGCTAGCTGGAGTTCACGTTTCTCACTGAACAACAGAAAGTAGGAAAGTGGTAGCTCTGTAAGAGGAAATGAAAGAGAAGAGGAGGCATTACAGCTGTTCATTTGTTATGATGTGTTGAGTGTTTATTACAAAAAAAATTGGTTAAGACTACACTTCATCACTTCAAGCTACACTTTTTATTACATTTTTTCTAACAATTAGGCACTTTAGTTTACTTAAATTTAGAATTTATTATTTGAATAGTTATTATTTATTATCCCTGACTGAAATATTATTTGATTTGACAGTCCGTTGTTGACTAAAAACATGTGTTGATACAACTGTAGGTCATAGTACTGAATGATAACGCAAGTTCGTCGTTTTGATGTTCCGGACCTTTGCTTCAGGAAATTTTCTCTAACTAGACCTCTTTGAAATCTAAATGAATACCCCTGGTGTATGGTATTGAAATTGAACATTTATTGATGTTCCCACAGAATCCCTCTTTATCCGATAACTTTTGAGTTTGTATTGCTGAACTACACGACATCGGGCAAAAATTTCTATACAAGATGTCTGTCTGATAGTGCTGTAGCTAAATTTAAGGATGCGATTCCATCAGCTATAAATACATTATCTAGTCACAAAGTAACGGAGGACTCCTATGCTAATTTCAGTCCCTCCCAAATCGATCATCTTGTTGATAGTGCTGCAGGCTCGCTGCGAATGACACTCGACTCTGTAGCCCCTCTAAAAAAGAAAATACTAAAACAAAGACGGTTAGCTCCATGGTATAATACTGAAACTCGCAAATTAAAGCAAATATCGTGTAAACTTGAGAGGAATTTTCTCTCCCTCTGTATACAACCTCATCCTATTATTGCATGTTACTAACTCGACTTCTCCCCTATACCGTAGTCTCGTTTCTCGTCCCTCTCCTCTCTCCTCCTATGACTTCCTGCAGGTGTTTCTGGCTGTGGAGAAAGACACGTGCAGAGGGGGGTGCAATGGGTGCTTGAGTTCCTGCCCTTTTGCCCTTTGATGCCTAAAGTGCCCTTTTGCCAATGAAAGATTGTCTATTTATTTATTTTTAAATTTGTAAAGGCCCTTTTGTGAAGGCCCAATCAAACTATTAGTAAAATTAATGAATAATATTTTTGCAGTAAATAAAATGACCCACATTACGACCTTTCATCGGATGACCTCATCCGTGAGGAGCCCTCCCGTTCAGACACCGTTAGTGATTCAGCACCACTGCCGACACCGCCGGTAAGAGGGGTTTTCCTAAATGTGCTCGTTGTGGGTTGTGTGATTTATTTTGCTAGAAAGACGCAAAGAGAGCAGCATAGTAGTTGTGTATATTGTGTGTCGCCTGTAGAAGTAACGTCAGCTGCCGACTAACACTGTGCCGACAGCTAACATTACTTACATAACATTACCAGGTGCTCTGTTCACTTCGTTCTTGCTGTTTGAGGGAGAAAAGTTTCACGGGTGTCGCGAGGTCTGGTATTTGTTTTATGTAATTTGACTAAAAACCTTTCACTTGAACTAGGATTATTACAGTTGCTTAATAAAAAATGTAGTGTGCCTCAAAATAATTATAATACCATTGGTAATACCAACTGATACTTATTCCTCCGACTTATAGCCTACTTATCTGCCCTTTTTTAAATGATCATTAATTCAGAACAGTATTGGAATAGATTTAGCCTACATTTTAACTGTGTTTACAACAGCAAACCTACTATGTTAACTATATAACTGGAAATACAGATAAAAATGTCAGTGTTAATGTAAAATAAACGATATTCCTGATATCAAAGTGAAGACTGAAGAATAAATGGCCCTATATAGATTTCAGACAATCTTATTGAAAATCCAAATATATCTCAGATTCACAATGCAATATATAAAATATTGCGCACACACACACACACACACACACACGCGCACACACACACACACACACACACACACACACACACACACACACACACACACACACACCTGTCTATAGATCTGTCTCGGTCTTACCCCTGCCTTGGCTAACCTAGTCCTTTCTTCTAGTACTGTTTCCTTCCCAGATTATTTCACACAATTTTTTTAACCTGGTATCTTATTTCCTCTACCTGCAGCTCTCTGTGTGCAGCAGTCTCTGTGAGCGTCTCCCTCTTATTTTCTCGTAGCAGTCAGCCTTGGCAGAGGCAGGTCAGTCATAATGAGCCAGTCACAAATACTGTCAGCAATCTTTACATCTTGTCATGGTCGCATATTTGTTTAATTATCTCATATATCCTTTGTTTGTTATAATAAATCTAGTCACAGATCACCTCCAGTAGTATCAGCAGCAACCCCTCAACAGCAACTGTTCCCTGTAAGTTATGTCAGCCCATCTTGTTTTAAAGCTAGAGCTGTGTATTCCCTGTGTTTCTTTTTAAAAACTGTGTCACAGCATTTGCTGATGTATCGATACAGAAGCATATACGCGTGTCAGCAAGGAATACATAACGATATATTTCTGGATCGATATTTTGAGAACAGCCCTATTTAAATCCTTGTTCCATGTGCCCCTTTTATACTTTGAGCACCTGCCCTTCCAGAGGTCTCCCTGCTGTGGAGTCTGGATCTGTGGTTGCGGGTCACCTGCTGCCCCCGTGTTTCTGCTCGACACCCTCTGCTACAATTATTGTTACTAGTCCTATTGTTATTATAATCATTAACATTACAATTATTATCATAAACATTACTGTATATATCTGTACCATTATTCATTTAGTCTATAGCAACATCACCTTTACTGTCTGTACCTCTGTGTGTATATTGTGTAGGCTGCCTCCCTCCCTCCCTCGCCCCCTCTCTCTCTCGCCCCCTCCCTCCCTCCCTCCCTCCCTCCCTCGCCCCCTCTTTCTCTCTTGCCCCCTCTTTCTCTCTTGCCCCCTCTTTCTCTCTCGTCCTCTCTCTCTCGTCCCCTCTTTCTCTCTCTCGCCCTCCCTCTCTCCCCCTCCCTCTCTCCCCCTCTCTGATTCGGCGCTATATAAATAAAATTTAACTGAATTGAAATGTGGTTTCCTTCATCACTAAGTTTTCTTCAGTGACAGATTTGACTTGTACGTTGTTGGCTTTTTCGACTATTGCAGTGTGGCTCTCTGCAAACCCGAGGCTCAAACATCGTCTTTTATTTCTTCGTCGATTCCTGTGTTTAATAGTCGCAGGGAGTCTAACATTAACTTCTGTTGTGTTGGGCTCATCTGTGTCTGTGGAGGAGTCCTGCTTCTCTCTCTTGGATGGTTTGTGGGTTGTCCACCAGCAAGAGCAATATACTTAATCCCTAGTTGCTCCAGAGGCAACCTCTGACATAAATAGGTATTGTAAGGTGTTGCTTTGGATAAAGGCGTCAGCTAAATGAGTAATTATGGTTTGGGTGTACCGTTGGCAGAGTTGTTGTGTTGTTGGTCGTAATAGATATTGATGAAAGCTTCCAAGTCTGTTTAGAGCAACAGATGATTTGTGGGTGTTGTGCTTTTGATTATCAAGATTGCAATAGACATTTTTATACTTTATTTAATGCCTAAATTCTAAATTGGCACGTTGATTTGTTTAACATTTGTCAAATACAGACGGAATTGAGAGTGCTTTACAAAAGGCAAAGAAATACATTAGAACAACATTTAAAGAAACAAACATTAAATTATAATTAACCATTTCATGTGGAGCAAACCATCGCAGCTACACTGAGATGAGAACGTGTTGGAAGCTGTAAATTTGCTATTTTGTAGGACTTAGCAACAGTAACAAAGGGGGATGTGACTTAGCGAAGGGTCAGTTAAGGCAGTTCTGAAGGCAAAAGGGGGTCTAACCCAGTACTAGGAAGGTGTACCTAATAAAGTGGCCAGTGAGTGTATATCACCATGGAAAAGCCCCAGTTGATTACTTACATTAAGACTATTGATTTTTGTAAAAGAAGTGTACCGAAATAGCATGTTTAATAATGCAAATGAGGCTTTATCTAATGTTAACTTTGAGTGAATTTAGGAGATCTCTACAGACACAAGACAAGTGTAGTAAAATCAATGTTTTATCTTCACTAGTCTAAAAGAAGACAATTTACCAGTGCAGTGTTCTTTAATTAGTTTGAATGTGTCTGCTTGATTTCAACATTCAGTTCAGCCAATTTCTCTCACCCCTCCCTAACTGTGACATAATTGCTAGTCTGTTTTGTGAACCAACTGTGGTAGCGCCAAGTATAAATTGTCAAGTAAATTCATAATAGTAATTTATGAGTAGAAAATGTTTCCCACTGGCACAGAAAGCTATTGTAATCCTATGACTCTCCATGTTACTGCAAAAACCATCACTTTTGGTAGCAACATGAAGTCAGAGGGAGAGTCATCACTAGCACAGGTACGTAGAAATGTCAGCAAGTTTCTAGTCAAAGAGGAGGACAAGTTTGGAACGTTTGACCTGGAAAGAATACCTGCCCAGCTGGCGAGGCAAGTGTTTGGGTCCCTGTGTAGCTGCGACGGTTTGGTGCACATGAAATGGCTGAGCTCCATGTGAAGTGCAGTCAGGAACCTGTAACTGCTGACAGTCCTTTGTGACAGAAAATGCCACTCTCTCCAGTCCATCAGGAACAAATGTCTCAGAATTACCATAGAAGCTGGTCATTTCACTGACTCACAGTCTGAGGGGAAGTCATGCAGAACATTTATTGACGGTGCTGCTTCGGCTCCCATTTCCCTCTGTTTTATGGCTCTGGCTGTTTTGTTGCGCAGACTGATGATGGGACTGATTTGATGTGGCAGAGATGTGAGGAGGCAGCCGCGGAAAGACTGGCTAATGTGTAGTTATTTCACTGTCATTTCAGACTGCAGCAGATAGTCAGTTAGCGTGGAAACTCTGATAGAAAGAAAAATGAAACATAATTGAGACCTTCTTCTGTAAACACAAATTTAAAGGGAGGCACATGTAGAAGAAGCTGTTGGAACATTTGTCTTTTTCTACTGGAGGTTTGAAAATACTTTTGTAACCATGTCAAAAACAATGCCAGACACCACAAAAGAGCTGCATTAAGAATGCTGTAGCAGTAATGGAAGAGTGATAGCTGAAATTGCCATTTAGATTTTCCAAAACAACCTGGTATGAAGATGTGAAATAACCCCGTAACTCTTGAAAAGTGGCATGTTTGATGAAGTTTATGTGCTTGATGTTTCTTGATGGTGAAAATGGACAACTGGTGGACCCCCAAAATGTTGAGAGCCACCTAAAGATCAGCAATGATCTTGAAGATTTTGGAGTAAGGCTTGTGAATAACAAACAGTCAAATTAAACCCTGAAAAGCCGGTAAAATATTGAAATCTCAGTACTACCTCTGATCTTCAACAGGAATCATAATTTTATTTCAAAGGCAGCTTTTGCAAACGTCTAAGTACAAACTTTCCGTGGTCGCTGATCCAGAGTCATGTTATTCTGCTTTCAGGAAATGGCTGACACCTGATAAATGCCACAATTAGAATTTGAACATACTGTCGTGGTTACGCGATCAGTCTGCTGAGTCACAGCAATGATGGCTGTCTCATCTATGATGACTCAGCTTGAAGATTTTATCAGACTCAAGCTTTGTATCTGTCAAACAATCAAACTTCTGAAATAATGAACAGCAAACGTTGATTAGTATTTCTTTCTCAGTTTGACTGGATACATATATGACTGAATGTAATGAATGTTGGAACTATTTCACACAGACAGAAACCCAGGAGAGCTATCCGGGTGGTTTGGAGAGTGTCTTTCTTTGTCCTTATTCAGAGTCTTTATTCATTTTGAAATTACAGCTCCACGGGATCAGTGTTCCAGAGAAAACCCTTAATTACATCCTGATATCTACCATGTGGAGAGAGTTTTACAAATTACTCCTGCTGTTATTTTTAATATTATATTTATTCCCTTGTGTCAAAAACGTGTCAGGGACACGTTCAAGGTTCTTTCCAGAGGGATATCTCCATATTAATATTCAAATACATTCATTAATGCACTAAAACCCGGTTGGGTGTCTTGAACATATGAGAAACTGAATCTGTGGCATTTTTACATTTTGTCATGACTTATGGATGTTTGTGTCATTATTCTGTCTTCTTAATCAATATTCAGTGTTTCTGTTCAGGTTTTCTCAAATTTTGTGTAAATCATCTGCCATTTCCCAGACCACCCAATTTCCTGATTGTACTTGCATTCTTTTACTTACGTAACATTTTCAGTGCAGCAACGCTGTGAGAATTTCACAGCGCCTCGCCACTGTGAACAAACACAGATGTAGTTAATAAGATTACTCGTGGGTTTTTAATTAGGTGCCAGTTAGCGAGCACTGACAATAATGCTGAGTACTCACAGAGCTTGTTTATTAGCCTACCTGAATCAGAGTTACCCATTACTGACTTATTATCTGCAGCTGTGTTTGCCAGGCTGAGACTCCAATTAACCGTAACTATTAGCTGCAGCAGCTACATACAGCAGCTCTGTGCAGTGTAATCCCCCCATAACCTTTTGCACAATAGCCCCACACCCATAGAGGCGTTACATTATGCACCATACGGCCTCTACAATAATGCTCCTGCAATTGTGGAGGCTTCCCTGTGTCAAAACCTTGTTTTAATTACATAATATTAAATTGATGTTCTGCACGTGTGTTTGAACAAAATCTAATGTCGTTTCAAACATTCATGGTCTGCAGGGGATGATTCCTGCTGACCGCCACCACAAGCTCAAAATATGTCTTTGGTTTATGATCAAATGCCTGCAAAACCAATGTTATTCCCATCAGTCTCAGTTGTACTTTGTGTTTGGTGCTAAATAGTAAATGTTAGCATGCTAACACTTAGATGGCTAACATGGTAAAAACTGCTAAACATTAGGAAGTGATCTTTTTTTTTTTTTTTTTTTGTGAGCATGTTAGCATGATGACATTAGCATTTAGCTCAAACAACAGAGGCGCTGGTGTGGCTGTAGACTCTTGTCACCCACTTATTTTGTTATGCACAAGCCTAATGTCAAATCTAGCAACTTTTTGGAAAGTACATCATCAGTTTGGTTTATTATTTACTGAACACTGAAACACTCCTGGTAAAAATAAATAAGCACATTAAAAGAAACCCTGTCTGATTTTATTACCAGGGCTGCACACTTTTCACTTTAATTTGGCGAAAGATTAGGTAGGCCTATTGTAGGTTGGGTAAATTTAGGCCTGCTGTGTCCTATCCCACCACAGGGGTCGGGATCATCACAGTTCAACAGCCACATGTATGTGTAGATGAAAAGCCAAGTCAATAATGATGCTCAGATCAGTGTGATCAAGATACTTACTAACCTCCAGACCCGATAGCCTTAACTTTGACCAACCAAACCATGTATTGGTGAGTCTTTCCCCCCAGAATCTGTGTGTCAAAACCAGACACTGTATTTCTTTTAATTCTAGAGAATGTATGGAATATTATAGGCTATTTCATACTTCCTCTGCTGATATGATCTATCATATCATAGAATCCCAGACAGACACAGAAACCGTTTAAGACTGTATAGATGAGACCTGTGCAAAACAAAACTAACGGAAAACACTTCACCGCAAAGAAGCACCAGAGCAAGGTTGTGCTTCAAATTATACACTGCAAAAGTCTATGAGCTACGTTACCCACTCACAAACTGTCTGACACTCACTTCGCGAGAGCGGGTTTGCTTGATTCCTGTCACAAAATCCGCGGGTGTCGCATCAGCTGAGTGGAGCGTTAAAGGCTACACTGGTTTTTCCAATGCGTGAGAAAATTGATGTATGGAGTGAGGGCATGTGAAGAGTGTCAATTGCACGATTTTCACGCTCAGTGCGTGCAGCTTTAAAACTAAAAAATTGGGGACAATATAATGTGTTCAGTTTCCATTTTAACTTAGTATGAGTATAAAAAGAAAGAAATGGTGTTAAAGAGAGAGTGACTGTAACTGCAGGTGAGGGGTTAGTTTGACTCAGCAGTGTAAAAGGGATTCAGAATTTAAAGCAGATGAAGATACAAGCGTTTGTGGTTTGTAGAAACAGCAGCAGAGGCTAAATTGGAGTTGAGTGCAACAGCAGCAGGCAGCCGTGTCCCTGTGGCAAATAACATTTTTACAGGGACCTTTGCTAACCATCTGAGCAATACACATAGGATCGTGTCACCTCAAACAAACACCAAACCTGCAGGTACAGTCTTATTCCCTCACTGCATATCATCTCGCTCAGTAGGCTACTATAAAAATGAACGTGTGTCTACAGAGCTTATAACCATAAATCAATGTTGCTCTTTTCATTCAAAGCAAAACTTTGTGTTTAATGCAAAAATGATATCAGTATATCAGTTCTGTTAATGACACAGTGAGAGAAGGTTATCTGTGGGTTTAAACAGAAAGAATAAATGTCAACATAAAGCATCATTGGGTTTGGGGCTCATATGGCTTCAGTGCACCTTGCCATGAATTCTTAAAATGTCTAGATGGGAAAAACATCAACGAGTTCAAACGGAAAAGTGTCAACTCGCATGAATGACTGGTTTTGATCAATCAGAAAAAAACCTTTTTTCCTTTAGTCCACGAGAGGATTTTTAATAATTGATAAGTTTGTAACAGCTTGAAGCGTATGAAACTGAGGCATGTCAGAAGTGGAAAAAGATGAAACAACATAATGAAAGGCTGAGATTAAACAGCAGAGCTCACAGTGCTCTATAACTTTGTCACGAGCGTGTACAGGTGCCACAATACTGCAGTACATTCTGAGAGGTTCCTGCTTACGGCTACAAATGTGCATCCAACAGGGGAAAAACACACGTTTGTTAATGTAATTTTTGAGGCTGAAACGAGTATCCAGTACAGACAATGTGTCTTTTATGAGTATCATCAGAACAAAAATGTGTCAAATCCATTTTCTGATAAACCATGAATATAGAAACTTTTATAAAACAAAAAAGTTTTCTAATAAATAAAGCAACTTCTGATCAACCCATATCAATTGGCACAGTGATGTGGGGCTGTAGATGACTGTTGGCCTCCATCAGAAGGTGAAGGATGAGGGTGAAATTAGACCTACATAACATTATGTGACTATGTACTTTTTCTTTTAAATTACAAATTTTAAGCTTACAACTTGATATATTTTCCATTCATTGCCGTCAATCAGTCTAAACTCAGTCTGACAGCCTTATGCCAGGTTTAGAGTAGGCAGTATTTATTTAAGAGGGCCACTGAGTCACATTAGAATTATAAATTCTCGATGTGACACCACTGAGACACATGATACACCGCCACCTTTCTGTGATGTAATTGGGAATAAGGCGCTAGGGACCCAGTGAAAACCAACCATGGCGTTTGAAGTATCATGTGTTTGATACTGGCTGAGTTGTGTTCAGAAAAGCCTAAACAAAGAAAGGGGGAAAAAAATTACTCTGAGCTTTTCCACCTAACTAACATCATCATTCCTCTTTCGTTTCCCCATGTTTACAGTTGAAGAGCCTTCTGTGCTCCTGTTGGTCAATGTCACCTCATGGAATTTGTCATTTGCAGTGAAGATTTGGACATGCTCATCATTTTACTATGATACACAACAAGGGATAAAATAATAAAATAATAAAACATATATAATATAAAAACACTAAGCTTCAGCAGCATCATATTGAGAAATCTTTTTATTAAGTGCGGAATGAGTCATCAACATTTTAAAATGCTTTCCACCTCATTTAGGGTGATTTGACGCCTTTATTTTGACAGCACCTGGCAGTCTTTCTACCAATGTGAGCAGCTCCAGCAGGAGGCCTGGTCATTATTTGTAGTTGTGAGTTGTGAAGTAAAGTTCAGTGTCAGACTCCCCGCTGTTTTGGTTTTCAACCAGGAGAATCCACACAGCTCCTCCGGCTGTTTTGTGTCAAACCTTGAGCTCTGCTGGGGTTTGTGCATGTGTTTGTATATCTGTGTGGATGTGCATGTGTTTATGTGTGCCTCGGTTTGTGTGTGTTTGTGTCTAAGAAAATGAGGCAGATAAAGAGCTTATGTCTATCCCAGGATTGAATGAGAAGTTGTTTTGTCACAGCGAGAGACTTTGGGAGGTGTGTGTGTGTGTGTGTGTGTGTGTGTGTGTGTGTGTGTGTGTGTGTGTGTGTGTGTGTGTGTGTGTGTGTGTGTGTGTGTGTGTGTGTGTGAGGAAGAAACAGACAGCGGCGGTAATTGAGATAGTCGTCACTGATGTGTTGTCTTGTCGCGGTGTTCTGCTGACGTCTGATTAGCCTTTTCTTCACTTCGGTGGGTCTATTTTTGTCTGAGTAGAAGACGCGGTGACGCTGAAACCTTTGAACACTCTGAAACTCTCACACTGAAAGTTCATCACCTGCAGAGGAATACTCTCCCTCGCTGTTTACCTTTGTTTATCGAGGAAAAAGTGACTAAACTCCAGTGGACAGACTCATGTCTGGTAGGCTGCCCACAGCTGCCCAATCCTGTTTATCAGTCTGTCAAGGGCACCTTGACTGATAGCTGTGGGGTGTGAGGAAGACAGAAAATTTTATGTTAGCTGAGAAGTTCCCCTAAAAACCACAAATGTCCACCTGTTAGTGGCACCAGAGGAAAAACCAGAGGACCCCCAAAGTCAGTAGAATTTATCCTCTAGGGACCATGAATGTCAGAACAAAATGTAAAGCAATCCATCAGGTGGTAGAGATATTTCAGTCATTTATTCCGCTTTAAGAGCAACTGCCCAGACGCAGGTCTGAGTTTTAGGCCCTTGCAGAACTCTAGTAGGAGAGATCATAGATGAACTGGTAACTAGGAGGCTGATGTGAATGTTTTCCCCCACAGGAACACTTCTGAATGTAAACCCAGTCCTGTAAATGAACCAAACTCTTATTTCTATCCCTGTTTGACAAATATTTACACGACACAAGAGATAAGAGAGTGACAGCGAGTACAGAGCACAGAGAGCTGTCTACTCTAGATCTATTTTAGCAACACAGATACAGCAGGTATGTGGCTAGAAACCTGCCTGATGTATTGATATGAAAGCTAAACATTCCCATGAGATTAACATTTAATTTGGAAACATTTGACAGCGATTCAGGGAAATTACACGCAGGAGTGGATGTGTTTAGGAGACAGTATGTGAGGTAAATGGTCAATGAATGGACGGTAGAAGCTAAACAGTTTCCCTTCCTGTCATTCGAGCCTGATAAAGTCGTACTGGCGAGCTCCAGCCAGCTGGGGCTCAGAAAACATCTGAAGTTGTGTTTTTGTCTCTGGGAGCTGGTGTTTATTGATGTCGCTGTCTCTTATCTTGGCAGAGCAGGTCAAAGTCACCCCGAGGAGCGGTGGCTTGGTATATTTTAGCAGCAGCTGTGATGTATTCGGGACATGAAGAGCATTGGGGAGGAATCTGTTTTCCTGGCAGCAGCAGCTGTAGAAGCTCAGCCACCCGAGTCACCATCTCTCACTCTCCGTCTCCTCTTTCTGTTTGAACTCATCTCTTCAGGAAATGCTTCACACCCGTTTATCGCTGCTTCAATCACAGGCACCTCTCCTCCTGTATCTTAAAAAATGAATCCCACATCTCTCCCCGACTCTTATTTCTCCTCGCAGCACTGCTGTGTGACATGAGGGATCACAGGGATACTGTCACGGCAATGTGTCTCTGTGTTTGATTAGTGTCTGGTTTTTAGAGTTAGTGAATGAGTTAAAGAGGCAGGTTTAAAAAGGCAAAAGTCATCGTTTTATGCTCCATATCACTAAAAAAGGCATTAGGGCTAAGGCCCAGCTACGAACAAATTTATATGACGTGCGTGTCGAACTTTATGCCTGCTCCCAACGGCCACTCTCGAAGGTGAGATTAAAAGCCTGCTGCCATAGAGAGGGGGAAAGCCAATAAATGTCCATATGGGAATTAACAGCAGAAACTTTCAGTCTCTGCTTGAAGGCATTCATGGTGCTGCACTGGGCTGTATGCACAAAAAGTGAGTGAAGCAGGTAAAACCCTGTCCACTAATCTGGGCAGGATTTCAGACGCAGCCCCTCCTAACGCCGATCTCTGTAGCGTGTGGGGAATGGGGTTTGCAGATGCTTTTAGTCAAGCCGACAATACACTTCGTTTGAAACATATGACGTCTTTGTGGTTAAGTTAGGGTAAAGAATCTACATGGCTACCCCCGGCCAGGCGTCCACCTCCGTGGCCGTCTAGCATAGGGAGCCAAAAGCAATGCAGAGGCCATCGCATGTTACTCCAAACTCACAAGTCTGCCAAGGTGGAAACCCACAAAACCACTAACTGGCAGCGGAGAGGGGAGAGAAGACAAATTAGAGGGAGAATCAAGGTCACAACAGGTTGTCCTAGTGTTCACCGTGCCTTTGAGTGTAACAGCTACTAATACTTTTGCCTTTAGACATTTAATTCACATTCAAGCGTCGTTCTCAGGCCCCCGGGATAAAATTGTCAAAGCAGTTTTGTAATTCTACCTACTTTTCTATCTGTGGACTCGTGTTTATTAGGAAAATCTGACTGTGTTGGCCAAGAGCCGCGGGGCTGTTGAAATAAACCTGACGGTGCCACTGAGCCTTTAGGTGGCTGGAAATGCAAAAACTTTACCAGAACGGCAAACGAAATGAGGGTAGGTCTAGTGATTATTCTGCAGCGTGCAACTGAAAGGACTGAAAAAGGTTTAAACCGGTAAAAGAAGTGCTGCCCAGATGGATTTAAAGAATCTGAAGAAAGAGAGGAGGCTTGAACTCACATTAAGTGCTTTTGTTTTGTTAATTCTGGACCGAAGGTCACGGTTTATTTTACCGGGTCTTTTGTGTTCACGTCTAACATTTCAGCAGAGTTAAAAGTTTTTTTTCTGCAGTAAGATGGACTGAGAATGGCCTTTAGAGATAAGATTTTGGGAGCTCATGGCAGAGACTTGGTGATGTTTAACAGGATGTTTTTAGTTTGAACTGTTGGGTCTGCAGGAAGGAGCATAGAAGGTCTGAGCACCAAGAGCCTGAGTAGCTTTACTGTTCGATAAAACATAAAAGTTTCTCTAGGCCTCAGGGAATATGGGCAGAAAGGTTTCAAGGTGCATTTATGGGCTTAATCCTTTTCAATAACTGAAAGGTCAGACTGTACAGACAGTATTGAATCACTATTCTCTGACGTTCTCCATTGAATTTTAGTGTTTGAGTGTTTTTGCTGAAAAGAGTATTTGCAGCTACAATTAAACTGTCACGTACATCTTGTATTATGTGGTTTAAAATCTGATTTTATTTCCTGGTTTTGAAAAATATTTTATATTTATAAACATTGTTTTCAATAAGCACAAATAAATCACTTTATTTTAATGAAAACTGAAAACGTGACGCACTAGTGACGTATTTCTGCCCTGTGAAAACTGCACTATAAGATGTTAAAAATAACAATCAGATTAGATCTGAAAAGGATCAAATGTGGTGATTTTACCCCTAAAGTTACTGTTCTATTTCACATAATTTATTAAATGGCAGGTTTACAGGGGTTTTAAGTTTGATAATGAACTGATTAATTTCTGTAGTATGTGGCGCTCAGCTGGAGTTTATCTCCTCATCAGCCTCCTGCTGCCTCAGCAGCTGCCACTCGTCACCTCATCAGGATCTTTGCAGGTAAGAGACACTTTTCTCTGTTGTTCTGGTCAGATCCCCAAAGTTTTACACGTTACTGTGTCTGTTTTTGCTGCTGGCTAGTTTAAGTTTCTGGCTTCTGCCGCTACTCTGTGACAGGTTGTTTACTTTGAGAAACCAGTGCAGACAGAGGAGACAGCTGCCAGTAAAGCAAGAAGAAAAGTTTTTCTTTCTTTTTCAATGTGAACAAACTGATCTTCTCAGCTAATAAATCATGTATTCTTCAATTAAGCAATAAAGTGACAAGTCGACGATGGGCCTCTTTTGTTCAACAGGATTTACCTTTGGTGTGAATTCAGTCTCATTTAGCCTCAAAAAGTTAATAAGCAAAAACGTTAAGATCTTATTGTGATAACTGAGAAATTTTTTAGAGAATTTTTTTAAGCGGCTGTAATCTTATAATTTATGAAATGTGTCAATGAGAGAGGTCTCTGAATCTGCAGCTCCCCTCGGCTTATGTAGCTTTATAGTGAATTTCAACTCATTGTTTATCTGACTGGCCCACAACTTTCCTCTTCTGGTTCACTCTCTCAGCGCTGTCATAGCATCGTTTTTAGAGAGATAAGCTACTAAAAGTCACGATTCATGATCTGCTCAGCAGCAAACGGCAGACAGTTAGAGACCAGCTGGTGAACATAGTGGAGCATTCAGCAGCTAAAGAGCCAGAGATTTCCCTCAGGAGCTGGTGGAGACCTAATAGAGAGAGAATATTAGATTTAATTCATCAAGTGACACAAACACGACTCCAAATGAATAATCACGTTGCTCCTTAACTGTTGGATGGGGAAATAAGCAACTGTTTGCTAACAAGTTCACCATATTAACATAAAAGGTGATGATATTTCACTGTTGTGTTCACAACTTGTTTCTGCTTCCCCCAAGAGACCAGACCAATCAGGTTTGAGTCTCTTTCTTTGTCACAAATCAGGGTGTGAAGCCTCCAGTATATTTGTCTATATTTATATTTCTGTCTTAGGGAGATTTTAGTTTTAAAATCAGAAGCTTAAAAACACTTCATAAGCAAAGGCTCGCTGTAGAAAAGTGTCTAGAATATTTCAAATCTGATGGAAAGTGCAGCCATTAAAAACAAATGGAATCCGAGGAGGACTAATGATTTTAACCACCTTAAGTGGTCATTTGAATAGGAAAACTGGAGAGTAGGGTTAATATTAATATATATTGTTCATGGTTACTCAGGGCTGCCAACTTCCGCGCACACATTCTCTCACACCACACGTCCCTTTTCAGTGAAAAGCTAATTTAGAAATGATAACGTTGTTACACGAATCAACTCCACCAAGGTTGATGCGACACCAGCATAAGCAGGGATAGTAATCAAGTAAACCCACTCTCACGCTGATAACGTTATTGATTTATTAATTGATGTCTTTTACCATCTTAAAATTTAAAAGTTAAGTATGGACACATTAAAGTAAGGATTATGTTCCTACATTACATTTAAGAAATTGAGATTGTTACTATACAATGTTTATTTTATAAACACTTTTAAAGGGGGTAGGACAGGCATGTATTTTGAGTTACAGTGAGAAGGGATAATAATAATGTGATCCTCATCATTAAGAGTGCTTGATACATAAATAGATAGGCTTTATATTTAACATTTGATACATTACTAATGTGTTGTAATTGAAGTTGCAAATGTGGTTTATCAGCCCGCTTCAGCGCCATAAATAATGTGCCAAAGATCTACCATTTTTAAAGCTTATATCTCTAATTGAACACCACAGCGTGTGATGTTCAGTAGTTTCTGGGCTAAACTAAATGCAGAGAGTAAGGCGGTTTTTACTGATGTGTATTTACCACTTTTCTGACAGAATGATTAAACTAACCATCATAGGCGTCGTCAAATATGCGCATATATTTAACCCACCAGATTCTCCTGAGAGTACAAATTTCCAGCAGTCCCTGTCGTCCCGACTCCACATTTCTGCAACAAAATGACTCCATAAATTCACTGTAATGCAGGAAAACAGTATCTGAAATGAACATCTTTACTGGGGCAAGATCCCCCAAATAACCTGGTTAGGTTTTGGTCTCCTGGTTGGTTTGCGAGTACGCTGATCAACCATACTTGTAACAATGATCATGATTATTGACTTGGCTTTTCATCTCACTTATCTCTTACTCATAAAACGCTCCAACGTCACTGATACAGAATCTAACTCCTGACTCAATTGAAAAGTTGGCAGCCCTGTTTTTACTGTAGCCTCTCTGACTCTGTGGGCTGACACTAAATCCTCAGTCACACACAGAAGCAGCTGTCCTGGAGCAAAGAAACAACATATTCCTGAGCTCAGACTCCGCAGGAGTTTGGCAGATCCCCGCGGGGGCTCAAACTCAGGGAAATTCTGTTGTTTGGGGTGCTCGCAGCACAGCAGAGATTAACGAGACGGTTAAGCAGCTGGTGTGGCATTTTCATTTTCATTAAGTGGAGTGATTCTCCGTGGTTTTCAGAGTTTATTTGTCAGATGAAGCTCTGCTCCGGGGGCTGGCACGCAGAGCAGGAAAATATGCTGCAGAACACTTTGAGGCTTTAACCAAAGAGCTCTGTGCTACAAAGAAATGTCAACATTTTAAAAAAGTGACAGAAGATATTATAAAATTTATGACTTAAGTATTTAGTCGGCTTGACTGGTGCCACTCACAGATCGTTATTTTCTTGTGATGACAAGGTGTAGTGGTGGTGATCTTGGCTAACGTAGCTCGTTCATGGCTATGCTAACTAGCAAACATTGTGATGTGTTTATTAGCCTTTGTGCATAAACAACAAACATTTTAGAAAAAAATGAGATCATGAACATGTTTAATTTCTCTTTGTTGATTACTAACCTGCAGATTAATGTATCATTAGCAGTGATTAAACTGACTAACTTTGTAACTGTATTAAAGGCGCCCTGTGGAATCTTCTTGCATAAAGTTAATTACGTTCAGTGTTTCTCACCACACGCAATCCTTGTGACTCCCTGTACTCAAATGGCCCCCCAAACACAATAATAACTTTTTCCACCTACGTTTTGAGAGCTATTTAACCCCTGGGATCATTAGCTAGGATTGTCGATACCGCTGGTTCGTTACTGCTCCTGGCTGTGGTAACAACGGTCCTCATGGTCGTTACAGCCACCCATGGCCAAGTCTGAACGACCATCGTTCTGCAGACCAGGTGTAACCACATCAGCCCAGGACCGCCACATCCAGCATCTACACCAACAAGATCGTCCGAGACCAGCCACCCGGACAGCTGCTGCAACAACCAAAGAATTTCTGCACAAACTGACCGTCTCAGGGAAGCTCATGTGCATGCTCGTCATCCTCATCGGGGTCTTGACCTGACTGCAACTTCGCATTGAAGAGGAGTGGACCAACATTCCACAGGCCATAATCAACAACCTGATCAACTCTATGCGAGGGAGATTGTTGCACCACATGAGGCAAATGGTGGTCACATCAGATACTGACCGGTTTCCCCCCAATACAGTGAAACTGCACATTTTCAAGTAACCTTTTATTGTGGCCAGCTTAAGGGACACCTGTGCAATACTCATGCTGTCTGATCAGCATCTTGACATGCCACTGGAGAAAGTCAACAGATCTTTGAGTACAGCTCATGATGAATGGGGGGCAAAAACAAAAGGTGTTTGTTCAGTATAACACTGCATCATATTTAGAGATTATCTAATGTTTTCTATTTTTATTTAATGTTTTGTGTTTTCCCATTTGAATACATTTTAATGTTTATTTGAATTTGTTTGCTATGGCCATTGCACCAAAATCACCATACAATTCAGCACAGTTCCTGGGTGATTTAATTCAAATATAGGTGGGTAATTTCAGCAGCTTTATCCTGTAGTTTTGTTAAGGTTAGTTCCTTATAATCGGATATACAATTTTTGACACACAGAAGTAATAACTATCGTCTACAAACTAGTGGTGAAAAATGGCAGCAGTGCCAACAAGGTTTGCTGTGACATCTGGAAAGAAATTGGTAAAAACTGACACGTTCAAAAGGAACTCTATTGTTTTGTATTTGTTTTTTCTTGTTAAAGGCCCTAAAAATATATATATATAATTTTTTTTATTTTTTTAATCAGCTTCCTATTACGAATAATGTGTTTATACATGAACAACATTTTCTGACAAAGGTGGAACAATTTCAGATTTTACATGAGAGATTTTTCTTTTCTGAGCCTTCCCCTCTGGTTTGAAGTGGGCATTGATCATCATCAATTATGAATGACAAGAAGTTCTTCTGTTCTTCCCAGTATGCCATTATGGTGAAAATGCGGCTTTTGATTTTTATTGCTTATTTATAAAGAAATCTGAATTCTAAATGGGGGACAGGTTAAGAAGAGAACCAGGCTGAAGCTACATTTACATAAAGTATTTTTATTTATTGCTAGTTTATACTAGCTGGGATTGGCTCCAGTTCCCTGTGACCCTGCATGGATAAGCGGGTGTAGAAGATGACTGACTGGCTACTTTATACTCCACAAAATTTATATGCCATACAAAACAATCAATATATGATGCATTGTGAAAAGAACACCTCATCTGGTCATTTTAGAGCCAGTCAAGTCTTATTTTCTTATTAAAAGTGAGAATGTGGCACATTCGGGCACATTTCGACCTGTTTTCAATGCAAATCAATCTTTTAATAATTGCCTGCCTTAATCTGTCTTGTTTCGAGATACAGACACACACTTGTGGAACATTTAAATCAAAAACTGGTTGAAATAATCTCACTGTATTGCAAAATCAGGTTTATAGCTCCACTTCAAACAGCTACAATACAAACACTGCTTAGACATTAATGCCGTAATATTCTATGATCAACAGTATATGACATTATGAAATCGTCCATTTGATATAACAGGTACCTCTAATGTTGAGAATACATTTAATTGATACTTTTACTGAAGTGGGACTTTAAATGAAGTACTTTAACTTTACTTAATACTTCTTTCACAACTGGCAATGACTGCCACCATGACAGAACAGATAAAGTACTAAAACAGAAAATCCTCTTATCACAATCCTCTAACTAGAAACAAAAGACATCTCAAGCATCATGCTGTTATTTCTGAGCTGTGGCCATGAGTCAGCAACAGCAGGCCTGAATGGCTGCGACACAATAACATCTCCACAGCTGTCAGGCTCAGAGGGAATAACACTTCAAATCTCCAATTCAGCTGTAATCCTGCAAGAGAAGAGTGCGGGCACTTTGTGATGAGGTGAGTTGAGGACATCCTGGCTGATATTCGGGACAGTTGGGGGGCCGTTCAGGTGATTCTCCGGAAGAGCTGGAGGTGTATTCTGGGACGGACGGTCGAATCTGCAGCTGTAAACACGCTGATAGTTTGACTTTTGGCAAATGGAGTGGAAACTCCATCTACTCAAGTGGGCAGGGTGAGTCATGTCCTCGCAGACCATGTTTTCCTCCATTGTTCGAGGCGTGCACGCTGTTGGTCACTTTGGCTCAAGTTTAAAGAAGCAGTGCTATGTGACTGACAAAAGCCTAAGCAGTAGTGCTGCCAAAGTGTTTTATGTTTTGCGCAGAGCTGATGGCAGCAGACGTTAACATGTTGACTTTTATGGAGTCTGGGGGGGGGGGTTAGACGGGTTACAGAGCAGACCAGAACTATGAGTATTAGAATAACAGCTGATAATACTATAACTGCTGATCTGACGGTAACACGTTGCACATTAGCTCTTCTTTCTCTTTACTCTAAGTTGGTTTACTCCCCCCGGGCACTTTGCTCACTACATTTCATTCATTAAAATCTCCAAGCTGACACGTTTGCTAATGCTCATAGCCAGGACTCGTGTCTCTGTTTCTACTGAAACAGAGGAGGAAGAGGGATTTGTGTGTTAGAGAAGGAGCTTTCCATTATTCATTTATTTTTGATTTTATTGGACAGTAAACAAACAGAAAACAAGCGTTGATGGCGGGGGGGGGGGTGATGACATGGCAGGAATTGAAGTGGGAAATTTTGTGGCTGGAGGAAACAGAGGTCCTTTGGTCCTTCCCTTTTTAAATTGGGTTTATTTAGAGATCACAGGTGCAGTTTGCACACTGAATTGAAAGTAGCACAAGGACTGCCTCCACTATGTTTTAGACTCAAAACAATGTCTGTGTTTTGACTCTGTTATTTGGCCTGGAAAAGTAAAACAAATACAAGATTTCCCTTTGGATTCATGGTACGTGGTATCATTTGGAAGGGAAATCAGTTTGTGTTTGCAGTTACTGACTTAAACAGTCTGGTCAAATCTTTAAGCCTAATATAACACTGCCACATGCTCAAATTGTTAAGGCACCCGTATCACTACTGCTACTGAATATGACAGGAATGTGAATATATGTGCTCTAAATATGATGAGTTATTGTCTTTGGTTTGGTATTAATTAACTAATTGTGAATTTCCCTTTTCCCCCTTTTTTAAGGAGCACAGACAGAATAAGTTATGGTAAGTTAAAATGAAGAAGCGATGAGGGACTAGTAACCACTCAGTGTGATGCATCACTTTACTTTGGGTACACAAAAAGGACGGCTAATGTTTTAAGCCACGGGTTCTTAACCTTTCTGGCAGTCTGACCCCTTTTTATTTTTTGAAAATAAATCGATGCCCGACATCATTCGTGTTTTTTTTCCCATTGTCCAATCTAATGAATGGAGAGACGGGCAGTCGTGCTGATGGAAGTTAACAGTTGCTTGACTTGTCCGGAGACTTGGCTCCCTGACTCATCCAAAAATAAGCCTTAAACAGACCATCATTAAGAAGAAGCTCCTGGACCAGCTGGTGGCAGCCTACTACCAGCGGTGTCTCCCCTTTCTGAGGGTCTCATGTGCCCACACGGATCTTTTCCTCTTTTTTGCGTGTTTGTACACCTCAAACACTCCAAACAGTACCAGACCAGGCGCAAAAGTCACAGACCTGTGAGTTGTGATCAAGTTTCTGCTAATTTGACCGTTCACTTAGCGGCAAACCAAAAGATTAGCCTACAGATCGCTGGTGCTATATTCTTTCATTAGACTGAAAGGACAGCTGATTGAGTGGTTGCCTAGCAACATTTAAAAAACGCAGCGCTTTGCTCTTTTCTAAATTTAACCAAAAAAGCCATTGCTGTGTGCCTCGCGTTTTTGAACCTGCAAAACGCTGTGTGTCTGATTCTTCTTTGTCATTTTATAGCGGTTGGCATTACCGCCACCTGCTGGATTAAACAGTGCAAAATATTTACAGTGTCCGCCCAAAGTGAATCCATTCACTTTTTTCTATTTTTGTTTCTATAGCACTCTATAGGAACCACTGTTTTCGCAATTAATGACTTCTTACTAGTTTGATCGCTTATTACGTCATCATAACTAATCATTTATTAATGATAAATTAGTATCTCCCAGTCTGTTCTATAGTAATCTCTAGTCTAATCTCTAGCATCTACTATAGTCTTAAATTTGGAGTTAATCTGGAAGTGCTTATTAATGATTTGTGAAATTCATTGATGACTAAAACACAATTCTGTGTATTGTAAACTGTACCGCACTGTGTTCTGGACCAGTTTTATATTAAAGGAGAACTCCCAAGATGTAAAAACACAAAAAACTTTGCGTTTCAAAATCAAAAGATTGATTTTGATAATTTTTATTTTAAACTGTCCATCGTGAGTCTGACAATGTTACAAGAGTGAAAAGGTTTTTTTTTTCTTTTTTTTTTACATAGTTGTTGTGGACAAAAGTAAAACATCACAGTATAGGGTTAAGAAGGAGCAGGTATGTTGGGAAAGCTTCCCAGCATGCACCAGGGTGACAGACTTAAGAACATGGGTGTCTCTGAATGTGTTCCTGCATTTATACTGGTGTTCTTTGTATTCTACAGCATTTCTCTGGTCTCCACACTTCAGCTGTTACGAATGCACGAGTGATGTGCTGCAGATCTCTCAAGACTGCGAGCTGAGATAAACTGATGCAGCAGCTGTAATCCGATACCTATACTGTATAATATCAAATGTTTTGTCTATAAATGTATTGTGAAACTAAAAAACCACACTAAAAATTCAGCAAAATTGAATTCAACACTACCACAAGTGGTTTGTCTCGACAGATGACTTCTTTTTACACGATGGTCAAAGACCTGAACAGACATCGGCCACACGTCAGCGTAATTCATAGATTATAAATTTGTTTCAATTTACATTTTAATTTGTTGCACTGTTCAACAGTTTGAGCATCACAGGAAATATACCTGTCATTTAAAATGAATGGTACCACACAGTTCACCATTAATGACGTCCAGCTGTAATCAATCAGCACGGACAGATCCTCTTCTGTGGAGCCACATGTGCTCGGTGACGCAGAGAAACCAGATGAAAACAAGGCAACAAGACGTGATTAGCATAAGAATTACTTCTGTGTACCGCTGAGGATTCGTTGGTCCCCGAGGTCAGGAGTGGTTCTGAATGAGGAGAAACTAACAAATTGTGTGTGTAGAAGTTAGTGTATGCTTGGTTTAAAGCACAAGATTTGTACGTATGTACGGTTGATAAGTTAGGCCCCTGATAAACATTTAATGTTCAAAAATTGAGATCTAACGACAGTGAGACCATCAGTGGACACGAGAATTCACTTGCAGAAATGTCTGTTGAAATTAATAGGATTGAAAGTCCTTGGCTAAATCTACTTTTTGTCAACAGAAGAAGAGAAGAAAAGAGAAAGATGCAATGTTGGGTGTGCTTAAGGTGCTATTACTGAGCCATGAAGGAAACATTACATTTAGAAAACCTCTGAAGGCCTTGTACCTCCAGTTCTGTGGTGTCTTTGTCCTATTTTAACCTGTTTCTGTGTCTTCTTTCTTCTGTCGCTCCCTCACCCCTTCTCACCCATTATTCTTACCCTCTAACTTTGCCCTTGGCTTGCTTGCTCGCGCTCTCTCTCTCTCTCCGACAGTCCCTCAGTTTCTTTTCCCTTTGTGTGTCTTTGTGTTTCTGTATTACGAAACCAAACTTCATCAGAATAAACCCCTCAAACTAATTCAAACTCATTCTGTGGTATCTGTAATTAAATGTTTTGCTCATTATAAATTCACATTGTAACGTTACACTGACAGTTT
Organism: Micropterus dolomieu; assembly: GCF_021292245.1. NCBI lineage: Eukaryota > Metazoa > Chordata > Actinopteri > Centrarchiformes > Centrarchidae > Micropterus > Micropterus dolomieu. Next base: position 32,275,751 of record NC_060161.1, read on the forward strand.
TTAATTATGTTTTTGACTTAGAGAGAGGAGAGGAGTTTTCTTTGACTATTTTCCAGTCTGTCTATTTTATGTTCTTCTACCAGGAATGGTTTCTGCTTTTTCATCTTTTAATAAAAGCTTTCACGCTGACATTGGTGGCACATATACATTGTTAGTGTGGTAAATAGCTAAATTATGCTGGTGACAGTTTGCCTATTACTGATGGATAGCTTGAGTGGAGTATAGTATGGCCTGACTTTCTAGCCTAGATCAAACCCGTTCTCACTCCCAAGTCTCATCACATATGGACATGTAGTCCACATGTGATGACCCCTTGGCATCAGTTTGTAACACTCTGAGAAGCCCTGTAGCATTATTTCTCACACTAAAAGCAGGTGTAGGACAAAAACAGACTTGCACCCATGAGAGTGGTGTTCGGTTCCCGTGTGAAACAAAGGCTGCGTTCAGACTGCAGGCCAATGTGCCCCAAATCTGATATGTATTTTTTTGCTCATATGTGACTCAGATCTGATCTTTTTAGAACAGTGTGAACAGGCCAAGTCACATGGAATTAGATTTTTTTCCAGCTCTGATCAATGAACGAAAAAGCCATTATTAAACATGTGTCTCTCTTCCTCCTCTACCTCGTTGTCATCTGCTCATAAATTCCCTTTCTTACACCTGAAATCCACCGGACTGCGAGCTCTCTTCATGACATTTGTCATAATTAGGGTAAACCGGGAGAGGGCAATGAAATACAGGAGGGTTAGCGAGTAGGAGCTAAGCGGGGCTAACCAGAGCTAACCTCTGTGGCTCCTTTGTTTACTTTTGTACAACAACATGCTGTGTGTGACATTGTTTTATTCTTCTGCGCATGCAGGTCACTTTCGGGCCGTGGACAGCTGACACTGGAGTCTAATATGGGCCACATTTAAACAATAGGCCTAATGTGAACTGTCAAACAATTTTAATTTTGTTTTTGAGCATTAAGACCTGCAGTTTTACGTGAGTTGATCAAACATGTATAGATGTCCGGTTAGGCAATATCTGGCCATTGTGATGGATCATTGATCCATTTGGACGAGGGAAGACTGATCAACCTTATAATTTATCAAGGTGTCACAAAACGATGTAGTTCAGCCAAGGTCACAAAATAAGAAGGCAATTTTGCGCTTGTGTGTGAGCAGACCTTTTGTTTTACAAAGAGTGATGTCCAGGTTGCTCTGGTTTTTATACCGTTGGAGCGAGAGTCAAAGAACAGAGAGATGTATTCTAGTGTAAAATGTGTTTACCTTCTGTTCATTGTTTGGGTTGAGACCGCTTCTCTTTTGTCACTCACTGCAGGATTATACAGAAATCTGTGACCGTGGTGCTGCGTGTGAGGCAAACTGTGGAGGATTTCTTTTTTTTTCTCCCCCCTATCAGTTCAGATAATGCTGCCTAGCACTTGTAAAGAATATATAGATGTGCAGTATATCTGAAAAAAACATAGAAACACACAAACGTATATCATTTGTGAAGATTAAAGGGTAATTTCGGTATTTTTTTAAACCTGGGCAAGGATAACTCTCACTCTGAAATGTTGTGAAAGCGCAAGTTGTTGTAGGAATACGCGGGTGGAAACATGAGTTAGAGAGGGGAGTTTGTTGTGTTGGAGTAACTTTAGGAAATGTCTCGGTAGCAGCTCTTCTCCGTTCACAACAAACTCTTCTCCATCGTTTCCACCGGGGGGTCTTTACACACTGCATTCTTCATGAAGTCTTCTCTTCACATTTATCCATTTAAAGCAGAATATTTCTTTCATGAAGCTGAAATCCAAGTCTTGTCAATATTTAATGTCTGCTTCATTTTATTGCCTATTCGTTAATATTTCCCAACTTAAAGCAGCTGCAGAGTGCACACTGAGGCTGGAGGAAACGTTGGAAAAGACTTCGAAAACCTCTCATCATCTCCAGCGTGGCCAAGGTGAAGAAGTTCAGGTTCATTTTTCAACCAACAGCAGAACTTTAGAGTTATGGTTTACCTTCAAAGAGTGAAAGAAACACAAATCAAACACGTGCAACATGAGGAAGGGTGATACAGTAGGTAGGTGTCAGGGGGCTTATATGCATATGTGCCCAGAGGACCATTGTCACATTACTCAGTGACAAATGTTGCAGCCTGGGATGTTTGCTACGGAAGCCCTAAGCGGCCATCCATTCAAATATTTTTTTTTCACTCTGTCCCATAATGGGATAATTATCTTGTGATCTCGAGATAAACAACCATAGCTGCATAGAGGGTTCCGCAGGTGTGTTTCTTCACGATAATTTCAGAGTAAGCATCACTGTTACTGGTTAGCTCAGTTGGTAGAGCCACCGGACTCATAGTCCATGGATTCTCGTGTGTTCAATCCCTGCTCTCAATGACTTTCTTTGTGTGTTTTTTATTATCCTCTTCAACATATTCAACATACATACCAATATTATGAAGATATTCAGGGGAATCCAATCAAACATTTCCAGACGGCTATTTTAAAGGTTCGGAAACAGCCGTCAGAAAATGTGTAACGTTAAATGGATTCCCCTGAATGAGAAGCACAGGAATTTCCTCTGCCTGTGATTGATGGGGAAATGAAAAGTCCATTGGTTGATGGATGTGGACCAATTAATCGCCAGGATGCACCAACACGTTCTCATCCCAGTGCGTTTGGCCTGTAGGGGGGAGCTGGAGCTTAGACTAGGGTTCAAACCAACAACCATTATTATGGGTTCATCATTTCATTACAACTTATTTTCCTTTATTGTGGTAAAATACCCAGAAGAAGCATATTGAATATAGATAATACATATTCAGCAGATACTGAATGTCCCCGGGCAGTCCAAATGTTTTTGTGCCTCCTGCTGCAAGTGGACGACTTGGAGCCCACCAGAGTTCACATCAAAGAACATCGTGCTGTGATGAGCAAAATGTTTCCAGTGATAGAAAATGAAGCACTTTAGCTTCTGATTGTGAACTAGAAGTCCCCAAAGTAATTAAAAATCAAGAAGACCTAGTGAATGCTGTATGCATGTATGGTGTTTGTGCTGAAGATGCTGGGGTTTTTTTGTTTTTTTTCTTACAAATGTTTGTGTCGAGTTTTGTTTCCATTTTTATAAAATCCTTTTTCAAAAAGTGTAAATTCTTGGATTTTAGTTTGTAGTTTTAGGAAAATTAAAAACTGAAAAAAATTACCTCCAATTGTAGATGAGTCATAACTTTGTAGTCCATGTAACACTCTATAATAATAATAATAATTAACTGACAAACCCTTCACCTCCCGTGTTATTTTCTGACATAAATAAATAAACAAATAAATGAAAATAAAATTGCTGATTGTGCTGATATTACAATGTTATTTTGATTTGTTTTTAATGGAAACACAAACTCTTCACCTCCAACATGTTCCTGATCATATATAATAATTATATATTACATATATATATATTTTAAATATTGCTGATGGTCAACATTATTTTTTTTTATGGAAAATAAACGATACACTAACCCTGTTTTTTCTAATAATTTATTGTAAAAATAAATTAAAAATTTACTTGACCAACATTTTGTCGTGATATTCATCAGGTTTTCAACGTGAGAGTTTCCTGCTGAACTTTCTGCCCTCAAACAGCATCCAGACCCCTTGAATACCAGAGTAAGACTTCTTGTAGGTTAATTAAATAATTAAAGCTTTTGTGGAATCCAATCAATATTGATCCGTTCTTAAAAAGCCAACATCGGCTCCATTAATCAGCCCGTCTGAAGAGTAATGAATCTCAAGTGGAGACTGAGAGGAATTTACAGTCCCTGGATCAGATTCATCATGTTCAGTGTCTGCTGGGGACGGATCATGTTTTAAAGGCGCCCAGGCGCTCTCTCTCTCTCCTTCCTCGGGGCGTTCGACAATCAGTCACACCTCGTTCATCCATCTCTTTTTCTCCCTCCCTCCAGCCAGCCACCCGTCTCTCCTTCGCTGACATGACGAGGGAGGAAACAATGACCCACCTCCTTCTGCACCGCTGACCCCTGTGTGTCTCTCTCTCACACACAGATGATTCTATGTATATATTGATTTAAAGAATTTAAATATTTGTTGATCCATTTTCTGTGTCTTGAAGGGAGCTAACAACATGCATTTCATCGTGCAGTCCTGTGTTGTACAAACTTGTGACACTAAGGAACTGTGTTCTTTGTTTTACAGCTACTCCCTTTGTTGTGATGTTGTATCTGACCTTCCATGTTTATGTCCCTGTGTCATCTAATGGATGTTGGACTTTATTCTCAAGTAGAAAGTTAAGGGACAGGCAGGAAAGGATCAAGAACAAATCAAATATATTATAAAGCCAACGATCAATGCAAGAAACTAAACGAACTGAGGGAAGGTTTAACAAATAACTCGCTCAGATCACAAAAAGGTGTCATTAAATTAGCAGCCACAAACTGAGGGGCGGCCTTGATAATAAAGTAACTCACTCAGCACGTTGCACTACTTGACATCGTCCTGTTAGAGCCAACACACACAGCTCAATATGAGCCGATACAAACTTCTTCGCAGACACTTGGCGTTTTGGGCACAATCACGCTGGCATCTCTGATGTCGTTCACACAATGGTACACAAAGGCTGTGGCAGACAGCGGGCGAATGCAGAGAGATGCGACTCACTCAAAGACACGGGGTGCGTTCCGATCGCCCTGTAGTTCCCTGCTAAGTGGACTGCACAGGATATTCGGCCATTTTAAGTGAGATTCCAAGTCACAGGGAGCACAACATGTTCACTTCAAAGGGCACCGTGAACTCTGCAGGGTAGAAGGGAACAACGGTTCATCTGTTCGCAAGAAGTTGACAAAAAAATTACCCATAAGCCTTTGCGCTTCATAGGAGCGGCAAAAAAAAACAATGGAGCAGACCACATATCTGTAATAATTGTCGTCGTAACTAATGTTATCATTATTTATGCTTATTTCAGAGGTTAGGTTACCTAAAAACAACAATGCTCATGAACCTTTTTAAGAATGACGCTGCATATCTTGAAAATTAATCAAATCGCATTCATGCACAAGTTACATACATTTCAATAGAAATAGAAGTTTTGTAATTGTATCAGTTTGTTTTAATATATATTCAACATTTAATTTCAGTGAATTTCCACAGTAGCGGCGCGTAACCAAGGTGTTTTTACGTTACCAGGGTAACACATGGCAGAACGGATGTGTGCTTTGATGTTGCTGCGTGTTCCGAATGGAAGGAAGGGAAGTTCCCTTAACTGACATTCCCTGAGCAGGGAGGAGGGAGGAGGGAGGAGGGAGGAGGAAGCAGGGAACAGGGAACAGGGAGGAGGGAGGAGGAAGCAGGGAACAGGGAGGAGGGAGGAGGGAGCAGGGAGGAGGAAGCAGGGAGCAGGGAACAGGGAGGAGGAAGCAGGGAACAGGGAGGAGGGAGGAGGGAGGAGGAAGCAGGGAGCAGGGAACAGGGAGGAGGAAGCAGGGAACAGGGAGGAGGGAGGAGGGAACAGGGAGGAGGGAGGAGGGAGCAGGGAGCAGGGAGCAGGGAACAGGGAGGAGGGAGCAGGGAGCAGGGAGCAGGGAGGAGGGAGCAGGGAGGAGGGAGCAGGGAACAGGGAGGAGGGAGGAGGGAGGAGGAAGCAGGGAACAGGGAGGAGGAAGGAGGAAGGAGGAAACAGGGAGGAGGAAGGAGGAAGCAGGGAACAGGGAGGAGGAAGCAGGGAGGAGGAAGGAGGGAGCAGGGAGGAGGGAGCAGGGAGGAGGAAGCAGGGAGGAGGAAGCAGGGAGCAGGGAGCAGGGAGGAGGAAGCAGGGAGCAGGGAGCAGGGAGGGGAGGGAGTGCTGTTGATGTACACTGTGGATCGGAACGCAGCCACTAACTCTGTAGGGACTGACGCTCCACACAGAAGCTCAGCGTGTCCTCTTATGCCGTGTTCCAGGCAACTCTGAAATTTCCGACCTCCAACTAGAAAAAGTACAATGGAACGCCACCTGAAGTCCGATTTCCTACTTGTGAACTCGGACAAAAAACACGTACCCTGACTTCACGAGTAGCAGCCGAATGACGTCACACAACAATGGCAGCTCCCATGGAAGCACACGTTGTAAATGGTAAACTATGAACTAAAAGGCAAAGTAAAGTATTAAATTAAAATAATACATACTAGCATCAACCAGTAAAACCTGTTCTGCAAGTAAATTGATTTAGAAATATTTTGTCAGTGTTATCAGGCAGCTGGTTACAGTAAATCATCTGAAAGTCCTTCTCTGCCCAAAAGTTATTCAGGAAAATGTTAAAAATGCCCAGAAAGGTGAAAACATTTGGAAATATAGCCTACAACTTTTGCTGACTTTTGAGGATTACCAACTGATGTAGCTAGAAAGATACACAGTTAACGAGTAACATATTTATCACTTGTTTTTAATGGGCCATCCTTTTAATTAACACCAAGTGCACTGCTGGGGGTTTAACTGTGCATAAACTTGCCAAAGAAACATAAGTTTGTCGCGGTCAGCCATGTTTCTTGTTTACAGCTGCGTTGGGGGGTGACGTCATCGGGCAACACAAGCACAGCCCAAAACAAGGCCCTACTGGACGTAACAATCCTGCAATACAGAGTGTGGCCACTGTGTCAAATCACCTCACAGTCCAGAGCTGATTCTGAGGGCTGGCTTCGTCCTCTGGGGAGCATAAATGGCCGAAGCAAATTTTGTGCCAGTCCATCCAATAGTTAGTGATCCCCCGTGTCTGCGTGGTTTTCCTACGGGTGCTCCAGCTTCCTCCCACCATCAAAAACACGCTAGGTTCTTCAGTCAGTGCAATGGACCGGGCACTGATAAAAATCTAGAGTTGGTCCCCGGGCGCTGCACAGCGGCTGCCCACTGCTCCCTTGAGGGATGAGTTAAAGTGCAAAGAATGAATTTCTTCTTCTTCTAAAATTCTGCGCACATAAATGAATAAATACAGAATAAATGGACAGGACAGAGGTTGAATACATGTTCCTTTAAGCTGAAGCGTCTGAGTCATCCTGATGCAGGAGTCCAGACTGCTGATGGTAAACAGCCACACAGGAGCAGAGGGGGGGAATAAACAGAGAGCACGGGTCAGTGCACTCGATTAGGGCCGGTCTTTTTAAAAGATTAATTTCACGCCTTCTCTGCATTGAGAACAGAGGGACAGGAACGTATTGAGGTCACGTCTCTGCAGAACTGATCACATGTTGTCACAAGTCAAACCGTCACCCATTAACAGACGTGAACTTCTTCTGTATTTTTTATTTGTGAAATGTTTATGTGCAGTGCGTTCGCTGCTGCTGTTAGACAGACAGTCACACAGAGAACCAGTGTGGTGTTCAGTTCTGATGACGCCGCAGTTTGAAGTTTATGATAAATGGATTTCTGAAAGAGCCTTATGAGCCTCAGGACTGCAGCTTCTGCACCGCCTACACAGAAACATCAGGGTCCTCGTGGTGTAAAAAATGAACAAACTGCTATAGAAAGATTGATGAAAATGTAAACTACATTTAAATATATATTCTGTCAGGTTAGTAACCCGAGGGGCCTCGAAGGCCTTCACACTGGGCCAACTTTGAGTGGAGACGTGCAGGTTAAGAATGTTCCTGGTATCATGTCCCACTTTGACGTGTTAGGAATTGCAGTTGAAAGGATATCAGCAAACACATAGTAAGGATTCCTTAAGTTGGTGGTATGACTGTGTCCATGTATACGTGCTGTACCATATTAGATTTGTGTTGAATAAACCAAATATGCAAGTAACCTCACCTTATTCATCAACCAACATGTTGAGATTAGCGTATTTTGACTAGAAGAATGAGAATTTTTGGTGTTAAGTGTACAGGGAAAAGGTGCCCATCCCAATTTACTTGTTTAGTTTTGCTCAATTCGTGGATTGAAACAAATACGATCTCCGTCCACACCAGCGTTTTGGCTGCGTTTTGGAGTTGATCTCCGTCTACATTAAAACAACTGAAAATGCACATCTACTGGCCGTTCAGGTGCACTGGGGATGCGTGTGCAGTGTAAACATGAAGCAGATGGTCTATTCCGTAGTTACAGAAGATTTGGCGAAGGAATAAAGAAATGCAGACAAAGAATCAGACCAGATTTATTTTTTGCATGCACCAATAACGAGCTGGGACTGTTACTGAATGTAACACGGGAGTGTGGCAGCAGAAAACAGACTGGGAGTCGTCGCAAAGTAAACGGCGACATGCACAGTACAAGTGGAGGCAGATAAGTGTTATTTGCATGGTACAGAATATTTTAAGAAAAATACCAGCTCAGAAACTCTGTCAGCAGCATCCTGTTTCTGCTTTGCATGACTTAAAACACCCAATCAGAGAGCCGAGCGTGAGCGTCTACGTCATCGTTTCTAAAATCCTCCGTTTTGGTTCGTCTTCACTAAAACGCCCTCCGGAGTTTCGAAACGCAAAACGGGGTCGGCAGCGTTTCTAAACTTCTCCATTTTAGGTCTTCGTTTTCATCGTTTTAGTCTGGACAGGAGGTGCAAACATAGCAAAAGGTCTCCGTTTTAATTCGAAAACGCAGTAGTGTGGACGAGGCCTAAGACTTGTGAATTAACTGACCAGGGGTCGTCTGGGCTTTACATTCTCTGACCCCCTTTGTGTAGACAAGCCACATGGCCAGGCTTATGGCCTGGTTTTGTCTTTAGCTTGACCTGAAGGCCCATTTTTGCCCATGGATGTGAGACCCAACATACGTATTCAGCATAGTGATGAAACATGCTCTGTAGAGCAGTTTGTTCCTTTGAGCTACTGAATAAACAAAGCAGCACAACATCTAAGAGTATGTTGATAGAAGTGGCTCATTCTAAGGTAATAAAAACATAACGGTTCATTATGTAAGGTCTTTATACATAACATAGTTTTGACGTTATATTGCATTTATGTAAATAGATCCTCCTAAATATTACTTTGTTATTCAGACACAACTTGGTGATAGTTTGGTCAGAAAGCCGTTGTTGGTGATTCTCATCGTGCCTGTGAGGCCGAACAGACATCTCGTTCCTTCAGTAATCCTGAAAGATAAGTTTGGGTCTCCTGTGTAGCATTAAAAAACACTCCTGCACCCGTGAAGGAAGGGTGATTACTTCAGTCCTGCTCTGAACAACAGAAGCATCAGTGTGCGGTGCGTGTAACTCTGAGTCTTTGTGTACAGTCTGCACCGAAGACTGACTTTTGCTCAGAGTATTACTGTAAAAGCCTTCTCTTTGAGTGTGTCAGTGAAGAGTCTCATTGCATCTGCCTGGGTGTGCGGTTCCTTTTGAGTGCATCTTTGTATCCTGCAGAGACACTGTAATAAGTAATGAGGCTTCAGAATGTATGCATCAGCGATCATTGTGGTTTAAGATTCACATGCTTTTTATTGTTGGTGACTTCACAGAATAAGATTTAACTGAATTAACTATTAATTAAACTAAATCCAATCACTGTTAACTAAATGAATTGTTGTGCAGTTTGTTTTGGGGAAGACTGTGTAAGGTTGCAAGCGTCTGAATGTGCTTTTTATTATTAAAAAGTGAGTTTTTATTATTATTATTATTTTATTTTATTTTTTTCCATTTCTACACCTTCCAGACACATCCGAAGTATAAAAGAAAAACTATCCTCAGGTGTACAAAGTACCCTTTGTGAAATACCACCAGACAACACATCCTGTAAATGCTGTGAAAAAATCATCCTGAAAATGTTTTAAAACAAGCTTTAAATGATGTGTTCCTTTTTTATTCTGAAATTAAAGCATAGTTTAAGTGAGAGTGTAGAAGTTATGTCTACTGGACTTTTATTCATTCTTTTATTCAAGAACTTCAGAAAAGCCAGAGCCAAATCTCCCTTCTACAAGTCATCTGCAGGTCAGACTTTTTTTTTTTTTTACATTTCAAATCAAAGTGATTGACACCACAAAATGAAACCAGCTGGTGGTGTTTTTCTCAAGAAAAATAAGGAACTATAGCTTTTTTTTTTTACCCTAAACAAGGACTAAAGTATTTTGCTGCAAACTTTCAAAAAGTGAAAACTCATAATAACAGCAACAGTTAACGCCCGTGGGTATTGACTGTCCTCCGCAGAGCTCGAGTCTGGCTCAGCGGCGGATAACTGCCTGAAAAACATCATGGCGGGGTGCCACAGAAGTTTCAGGTTTCCCTGGCAACACGCCTAAGGGTCCCATTTCATTCAAGATTTGTGTCAGACCCCTGACCGGCGGCCACATGCACCCTGTGGGCCCGCTGAGGACGCCCCGCTCTGCTGATGATTACTGTCAAATAAACAGCAGCCTCGGCAGGATCAGACCTGTCAATCAAATGTGTAGAGGCTGCTGATTGGTGGATGAGTGTTTTCTTAGTGTTTGTTCAGTGTAATTATCGAAACATCCTCGTTTTCAGCCACGGTGGCGGCACACCGGTCCACCACTTTAGCCCAGATGCCAAATTCAGGCAACTACAGGGTGGATCGTCATGAACCGTTCCCCTCAGGACTAACTGTGAAAACTTTGGTGGTGACTTTTTATCCAGCGCCATCGTAAGGTCAAACACTTGAATATGCTTTAACGCTTTGGCTTATGACCAAATACCTGCAGAACTAATGACATAAATATTATCATGATGACGCCAAACCAAGATGGTGAACATGGTGAATATTATACCTGCTAAATACCAGTTAGCACGCTAGCGTTAGCATTTGGCTCAAAGCACAAGTCAGTGGATACGGCCTCACAGAGCTGGTAGTCTGGTTTAATGTGTTGGACACAAAAGCCATACGTCAATAAATTTAAAACCATCATATAGCTTGAGTCATTTAAGTTGATTGGAAATAAATGTTAAATAAACCACATTGTGTTTGATATAAGCGACCCTTATTACATGTCATAATTTATTTCACTGTTAATAAAGAAGATTGATTAACGAAGCTGTATGATAAGGGAAAGATTGTCATTATAATACGGAAAAAAAGCCAGTGGTGGATGAAGTATTCAGATCCTTTACTTAAGTAATGGTACTAATACCACCCTGTAAAAATACTCACAAGTAAAAGTACTGCATTGAAAGTAAAAGTATGCAAGTAGTCAGGAAAATGTATTCAATACTCAAGTATTAAAAGTTAAATGTTCTTCATCCATTAATTTTTACATTAATGGATTTTACTGCTGTAGTTGTTGAGCTGGAGCTCTTTTTGAACTATTTTGTATCTTTTTGTATCAGACTGCAACTAAGGATTATTTTCAATATGGATAAATCTGCTGAGTATTTCCACCATTAATTGATTGATTGTAAAAATTCTAAAAACGGTGAGATATGCTGTCATGCATTACATGTTTGTAATGTGATGCAAATCCAGGTCTCATCATAATAATAAACCGTATCCAGCGCTCTAAACATGTGTTACGAAGTGCTTCAGAAGGCAGTAAAAACGAGACACAAACGTCTGTGCTGCACTCTAGAGACCCAGGATCACTGGGTGTTTTGGTGCGTGTATGTACATGTACACCAGTTCATTAGGTCCAAATTCCTTAACCCTGCAATAAATCCATCCTTCAAGACTGTGATGATGACCAGGTTGTGTTTTGGAGGATGCAGTCTGTGCTGCTGTTGACCTGGATCACCATTATACAGACAGGTATTTCTGCCATATTGTCCACCCCTGTTATATCAGTGAGCGTTGAGTACCACACGGCTTATCTCCATTTAAATGATGTGACATCTCAAAACAAATGGCCGTCCAATGGTTTAGGTGTGTCCTGTTTAAAGGGAGTGAATATACAGCAAACATATACTCTGTGCTTTTTTATTTAGACAAATTTGTTGCTTTCACTTTGGTATTAAATGTTTTTCTCTGTTGATCGGTGTTAAACTGCCACATTAAATCTACTTTGAACAAAACTGACTACCTATTTTAGACAAACATAGTGCAAACTCATTGAAATGCTAAGCTAAAAACACATTACGTTTACAGCCTTGCATTTTCTACTTCTTCATGTATTGGCACTAGACTCCGGGTCCTGTATGAGCGTAACTCGCAGTGAGGCCGGCCAGTGTAAAACCATGGATTATCAGGGCTCTTTATGGTTTGAGGCCCTTGGGGCACTTACCCCTCTTACCCTTTGAGTAATCCACCCTTGTGCATAATCATTCCTGAGAGGTAATTCCCCTGCTCTTGAAGAATACTGAAGTATGACTGAAGGAGAGGGACAGAGTGAGTAGATTTGGTCTCACGTAAAACCTAGCAGCTTTTAAACTGAATCCTGGTTTTCACTGATATTTAATTGTTTTAATGTCATTTAAATTAATACATCAGACGCAGGGGAAGTCACAAAGTGCATTTCCATCAATCTGTTTTTATTCATATCTTGAATTTGCACGTTAAATATCTGGAATTCTGGCGGAAAAAAGGTGGAGAAGTAGGTGTGGATGAAAAAAACACAACACAAACAGACTTTGCAGACAGTTTTCCATCCTTTGAGGTCTTCAAATGACGTAATCTTGTTGCGTCCTCTTCTTCTGCCATGGTTTTATGACTGGAGAATTATAACTATTATAACTGGAGAATTAGCTCCACCTGTTACCTCCCTATATGAGCACAACAGCTGCGGATGGTAAAAAGCAGTGATTTGCATTTTCTTTTGCAGATTTCCTGGAAATTCTGTTAAACTTTTCACTGAAGTTGGATGAAAACTTGATGTTACACGTCTGAATACTGCTGAAGATTTCCAGAGAGATTTTAAAGAGATCATATTATACTAATTTTCAAGTTTATAATTATATTTAGGGGTTATGTTTACATGGTTTCATTTTCAAAAAACACCATAATTTGTGCAGTACCTCTTTCACCCTGTGTATTGAACTCCCCTATTTAGCTACTGAGTGACGCATCTCACTTCTATATGATTTTTGTTGTAAGGACAACCAGCCAATCAGAAGCAGAGTATGGCCCGTCCTGACAAGCCAGTAACCACAGCTTCGGTTCAGCTTTACATGTTCCCGAATCAGCTTTGCATCATAGAACGGAGCAAGACTTTCAGAGTGGTGAGTTATTAATTTGTAACAAATGTATCTTTCATCCATAAAGGTTTAACCGAGCTCTGTCTCTACATCACAGTAACAACTTTATGTCCACTGACTACCCGGAGGGTTTGTAACATTCGTTGGTGGTGAGGGGAGGGAGGCAGCAGACGGACGTCACTGTGTGTTGCAGCTCAGAGTGTTTCTCCGCCAGAGTTTTTGAAGGCGTGCCACACTAGCCACTAGGTGAGCATTATGATGCCTGTTATGCAGATAGGTTACTGAAATAAAGGCTGGATTACAAACGAGCTGTTTTCAGGCAGTTCAGAGCAGTGTTTTCTGCGGGAGATGGGAACTCCCTTTGGGCTGGACTTCACTTTCACTTTGCAAACCTATTACAAGCATAAAAAAGATATAGAACACAATAAAGGAGAGGGGAAAGGCCAAAAAGCATAATATGGCCTCTTTAACATTACTTAACTATTAAAAAACAACTAAAACTCCTTTCCGCCTAATTTGACATAACTATATTTAATATTAAATTATTTCTAATGTAAACATCACAGAATCATGGTTAATGGATAAAAGTCAAGAAAAACAATGTTTTTATTTCACCCTTGAACACCCATGGTGTCCCTCGTCTTTTCAAAGCCCACCATAAAACAAAAGCAAAGTTCCTGTATTTGTGACTAACTACTCCGAACACTTTCTTCCTGCTTCCTGAGTTTTTGTATGAAACAACTTTTAAGTGCAGATACAGATTATTGACACTCCCTGTTTTACTCTTAGTGTTTGGTTAATTAAAGGGCGTCTCCCTGCAGTCTGATTAAAGACTCGTCTGTCCTCTTTCTACAGCTTCAGGCCTTTAAATTAAACTCTTTTCACACTAAATATTAAATGCTTGACTCTAAACGTTTGAAGCTGTTTTTAGGGGGAAAGTAAAACACTCACATGGTATAAAACTGAAATATCCAACAGCCTGGTATCGATCTAATCAGAGGGAAAAACGACCCTGATGGCTGATGTTTGACTTTTAATAAAAGCTCAATCTCAGCAGCATATCAATCTAATCTAATCTGGATTCATCACTATGGAGGAACACTACAGACACTCTAGCGACTGATAAATCTACTCTCACTCTCTTCTTTCTGCACTCAAGGTAACGATTACGATTTCATTTTCTCTTTCGACATCTGCCTCCTCAGTCTCGGAATCGCCTCGCCGAGCATCAAATTATCCTAGTTTAGGATTCTTCGATCGTCTCTCTAAAATCTTTCCCAAAAGTCACAGAGGTGGCGATCATTATCCCGGTTTATAATTCTTTCATTTTCTGTCTCCTCTGTCCTCCGTCTGTCACGTCTCTTCCATTAGTCGTCATTTTCACACCCTTAAGGCAGTCCACATCTTCGTCTGTTGTTTAGCCGTTTCATTTCAGTTCCCGAGAGGGAAAAACAATGTTCAGTTAGTATAAATCTTTTCTGCCTCTATCTGCAAACACACACTGATAAGCATCAGCGGCTTAGACAGAAGACCTCCATTGACCTCCATCCCTCTCGGCAGAGGTCAAACTTCTCATCCATCTACCTGAACAATCTGCCTCCAAAACATGAAATATTTTCCCCTCAGTTTGGTTGTTTGTGGAGTCATTTGTATTTCTGACACATTTTTTTCACAGATAATCGGCTGCAGGAATGTTTCAGATCTTGTATGAAAAGGACAAAGAGCTCTGCACATCCTGCTGCAACGTGTGTGGGGAGTTAATAACTGACCAATCAGCATCCAGAACACAAGAAGAGCTTTGATTGATCAGATTTTGTGAATTACTTTGTGAATGAAAAGCGTAACACACCTCTCACCCTCAACAGTCGCCATCTTGGCTATTTTCAACTTTGTGAAAATGTTCATTTGTTAATATTTTTTGTAAAATTGAATTGAAGTCAAGTGAGCTAACAAGCCGCTAGACATTTTGCTGGATAACAACTGCGGTCACAAGTTGGCAATATTGATCCGCCCGGGTAAAAAAGAAGCTGTTAAATGTGTAAGAGCCCCACATCCATGTTTAGTTCGAGACAACACTACACTCTCGAAATGTACGCATTACACAAGTACATAATGTACACAGTGTACTGCGTGTTAGTGTACTAATAAAGTATCCGGATTGAGACACAGCTTAAGTCAGCATGTTAGCACCATGTGTTAGCATTTATTAGCTAAGATTTCAGCTTATGCTAACATATAGGTTAGCATGCTAAGCATTCCAGCTATACTAAAGCTCCACCATGTAAGAGATTACTGACATTAACATGCTAACGCCATCACATCAAATGTAACTGACAATAATGGCGTCCATAGGTGTTCTAATATGCTCCGGCTCTGCTTCGGTTTTGTTCTGTCTATAGCCCGACGCCATTGTCCACTGGATGCGTCAGCAGCGGACTTGTGATTTATTTGTTATTTTTGTGCTTCAACTAACTTCTTCATGACTCTCTGTGACCCCGTTTCGTTCCGACGTCTGCAGGCTGCATTTCCCACAGGGAGCATTTCAGAATCAGAGCGTTTGCCTGCCTGTTGTTGCTAACATGTTTAGATTTTGTTGATTTGGTAATCAGTGTTTACTTTTTGTGCTTCTACTGATGATCAAGTACGTAGTTAAATGGTTTCTTTTTTGTTCTTCTGTTTTAACTGTGTTTTATGATCAGGAGTCTGCACAGGGTGTTTTTATTTTGAAAATTGACCAGATTCTCTATGCCATTCTGTGTCTGACTTCCTGCCCGGTTTGACGCAGCTTCTGTCTAAAATAGACTAGCAACCTATTCTCTGGGGAGCAGAGTGAAGAGTCGCATCTGGGATGCTTCTGGACTCACAAGCACTGACTAGAATGGACTGCGGGTAAGGCTGATTCAGTTTTACAGTTATCATAAACTAAAGTGGAAAATTTGATCTGTTGGTGGCGATGTGATGTGAAAAGCGGATGGATCACTGAGGTCATTAGGGTTCATCTTCTCTGGGGAATAAATGTCTTCAAAAACACCTCCGGACTTTATGAGGTCAGTGAAGTTTTGTTGTCACATCAGTCACTGCTGCTTCGCCTCCAGTTTTGTTTTTAATGCTGCAAAACTTTTCCTTGAGATGAATTATGAGCATTAGGAGGACATTACTTTGTGTTCTCCTCTGCAGACAGTCTAATCTGAACTGTGAAATGGAAAAAAGGATCTTATAATGAGCACATTTGTTTCATACGATTTCCTGAAACACAATGACAACAAAAACTAATTTATCTCATTTCAGTGAGTGAAGCGGCGCTGCTTATTGTGACCCGACAGTGAAAACTAAGATATATTGAGCGCTGAAACACTCTCATAAGTCTCCTGGGGGGTTCATACACACACACACACACACACACACACGAAGCAGATGAGACACAGCAAACACAAAGACAACACGTGTGTTCGTCCATGTGTCTTCGAGGGACATTCTGGCAGCGCCGAAGGCTAGTTTTCAGTTTCTGAAATAGCTCAGAGAGGGAAACACTCGGGAGAAGAGGCCTGGTGGGCTTCACTTCAAAGCCCTGAGTTCAATCCGTACATCAGAGCGAAGACCAAAGCCCCGTTCCCTCGGGACTGACATCTCCAGAGAACGTCCAGGATTTGTAATAATTGGAGGAGAACGTCTGCGATTCCAAACCTCCGAATTGTAATGTAAATATTCTTTTTCACAAATTGGTGAAAAGATGGAGCTCCCGTAACATTTACCAATCCCATGTGACTTGTGTGAGATCTTTTCTTCTTCACCTACTTTTTGTGAAAGCTTGCATCGACAGAGGACGGTTTTGAAAGAATTTTTTGGCGCAAACTCAAAGCTTTTGTACAATTAAAATTAGACCAGTGTCGCGATGGGGCTCATTAAATTTCTCATGTGAATGTTACCGTGCAATTAAAGTGGTTCCTGTGTAAAATAAGAGCTGTGAGAGAAAGGGCGTCAGACCCGATGTGAAACCCGCTTTTTCATCTACAGCTCAGGTCCATTTATAAGAATAAGGCAGAAAGAAATTAAAGATAAGAGCCACAAAGGAGAGGATGGATTATTTTTTAGCCTCGGGATACAAGGGTGAGGGACTGAAAAATATATTTAGATTCAGATCTGACTGTAATGAAAAGAATGATAAATGTCTTTAGGGGGAGGAGGAAAACAAATCTCAACACAGATTATTTTTGGTCTGGTGTTTAACATTTCTCTTTAAATGTATTAACAAAAAATACAAAACAGCATTGGAATAAGTTTAAAGCCCATTATGAACTCAAATTCTAACCTTATTAAGACATTAAGGTGGAATAAAGCTGAATTTGATCCTGAACAGATCAAAGTGAAGCCCTAAATGTTGCTTCTAACACACCCCTAACCCCACCAGAGGTCGAGATGCATTGTGGGTAACGTAGGCACCAGGTTTTGATAGGGAAGAAGAATCTGTTGAAGTTGTTGAGGCGTGTGATGCTAAATCAGTGGGTTTTAAATTAGATGTTGCATTCTTTTTATGATGAAACCACTCGTTGTCTTTGAAGTCTGACATTCTTAAATCTTTAAACCTTAAAAACAACATTTATTAAAGGTCAGAATTTGATTTTTTTTTTCTCAATTTTCTTCCTGAGAATTATTAATGTCACAGAATAAAGGGGCTAAAACACGCTCAAGCTGAGTCTTTTGATTTGAACACTTTTCTTTTGACCCGTTTCTGAGCCGATCTCTTCCGGCAATTGAACAATAAAAGATCAAACCGAACACGAGGCACCGCTGAGCCTCCATCTTTGATTCTGTCTGTTACTTCAAAAGCGGGCGGGCAGAGCGAGGGTGAGGGGCAGTCGGCGGCGAGGCGTCCAGGGAGACGCCTGACTGGAGGATGAACTTTCAGAGCTGCGAGAAGCAAGAAACGCAGCGGTACACGAACAAAGACTAAACCAGAGCAGGAGATTAAGCTTTGGGGAGGAGGGTTTATAAGGAATCATGTTTTTGTTTATGTGCTGGTGGAGATAATAAAGAGGAGAAGAAGAAGAATCTGGTGCTGACAGAGAGAATTACATGGAGCATAAACCAACGGTGTCCATGTATTTGTTCCCTCCTGCTGATAATCACACACACCTCCTTAATTAGAGCCACACACACCACACAACATAAATATTAGGCTTCTCCTCGTCTTCGTTTTCCCTCCCGCTGCGTTAATAATCCCATCTGTTTAACTTCTGCACCTCCCCCTCATCTTCTTCCATCTCCTCCCTTTGGCTCAAATTCTCTCCTCCTCTTCATAAACTTTCATCTTCGTACGTTTTCGTTCTCCTCCCTTTCTCTCTAATTGCCCTCCTGTCCTGTTCTTCTGTTTTCTCTCCCCCTCTCTACCCTTTATACTCCTCATGCCTCGTCGACTTCCTCCTCCACTTGCTCCTCTTGTCCTTTTTTCTTGTTCTCTAGTTTCTTTGCCCCTCAGCAAGACAAAGGGGAGACAGAAGAATTGGGAGAAGAAGGAAAACAAAGAACAAAGAGGAAGAGAAGAAAAAGGAGAGGGAGAAGAAGGAAAGCAAAGAGGAGAAGAGGAAACCCAACATGTAGAGAGTAAAAGTAGGGAAGAAGAATTTGAATGAAAATATGTAGGAGAGGAAGAAAAGTTGAACGGGGAGGAGAATGGAGGGACATGAAGAGGAAAGGATTTGGAGGATGAGGAGGTAGCAAAAGAAAACGAAAGGGAGAAATAATATAATAATAAAAGATGGAGGAGGAGCAGTGAAGGGAAAACAAGGAGAATAAACATGGAGGAAGAGGAGAAAGGAGAGGAAGGCTGTTCTACATGGCTGATCTCCACATTAAAGCAGCTTTCTGACCTCCGCAGATCCGTGTAGCCCAAACTTTGTTCCTGCTGCAGGAAGTAAAATTTCACATGCATTAAAAACCCAAAAACTGAAGCTGAGTCAGCATCTTTCTTAATGAACATAGCTAATGAGACTCTGGAAGCACGAATGAACAAATAAAAAAAGAACAACAAAGAAAAAAGGGGTCTAATTGTGTTTTGCGAAGCAGAAAGAACCACGGCGTTTATTTCAGAAAACTGCAGCTTCAAGTGAAAAACACTCAAGTGGTATCACAATTCATTCACTATCATATAAGCTTTAGGACATTTTTAATGAGCAATACTGTGTTTTACTATATTATTGTTTACAGCAGATTCCACTTATGGATGAACGGCATCAAAAAACACAAACGTCCTTGAATCTGCTTACATTAATCGACACGTCCTCGTACATAAATAACAAAACAGGTCGATTGTCAAGGTTCCTTAAACGGCATTTACTTTATGTCCGATGGAAAGTGCAACCACCTGTACGAACGTTGACAAGTACAGTCCATTAACAGACGTATCGCACCTTCAGTACGTTACGCATGTCACATGACGTTTAACACGTTGTGAAACTATTGTAGTTTGGTTAGGTTAAGGAAAATATTGTGGTTTGGGTTAAAATAAGTACATCATGCAAGTCACATGACTCGGGATGGGTATCGTTAAGATTTTAATGTAGTATTTCTGCTCTTACCAATACTGCTTATCGATACGCTACTTTAACAGTATTCTTATCAGTTCTGTTTATTTAAGAGAAAACAAAACGGAAACAAATTAAGAAAGAGAAGGATCTCTTCTGGATTGAGTAAAGCAAAAATACATCATGGACGATTGAGTCTTATTACAAATTAAACCCGGTTGGTGAGATAAGATAATGTTTATATAGTAATGTTTTCTTAATTTCTCTACCTACTGATGACGACGGAGCTTGTTAATACTTAGGTCTTTCTTTATTTACCCCCGAGCCCGTTTAATACCATTTACCATACATGTCGGTTTATGTCGCCATCTTGTGGCTGATTCGTAACAACTACACTCAGAAAAGAAAAAGATTGTGTTCCTCTCACTGAGAGTTAAATATGATGTTATACTGTAGAGAATAATGCAGCTGAATGACGTCGCATCTGACAAACTGTACCGCACTCGACCTTAAACAGCGGTCACGTACTGTCATCAACAGCATAAGCCAATGATTAATAAACTATCTAAAACAACACGTTACTCGCTAAGATAACAAGATTGTAAAAATGAGAATTATAAATGTCTTTTCTTTGTTTTGATATCGGTATTATATATCTGCCATTAGCCGGCCTGCTCTCTAAATATCGGCTTCAGCCAGTGAAAAACCAATATCGGTCGACCATTAGCCTTAACTCTCAAACAGCCCTTTGAAGGCCAAAATGTCCTCACTACCAAGGTCTAAAACTCAAACTGGTCCTCACAAAGACAGATGCGCGCACACACACAGACACACGCATGGTCTCAGCAGTTTTCACACA
The DNA here is from genome assembly GCF_021292245.1 of Micropterus dolomieu. Lineage (NCBI taxonomy): Eukaryota > Metazoa > Chordata > Actinopteri > Centrarchiformes > Centrarchidae > Micropterus > Micropterus dolomieu. The sequence goes on from NC_060161.1 coordinate 32,296,166, forward strand.
GCTAAAGAGTTTTCTTCCATCAGCGAGTTAAAAGAAAAGAAAGAGCACTTTGATGTCCTTTAACCATCACACAGCAAAAACGGTAACAAGGAGCTCAAAACACCTGAACTCTCTTTTCCACACACACACACACACACACACACCAGCTTCAACAACAGACCTGATTACAACAAAGGTGTTGAGCTCTGAATGCTGACAGGAGAATAGCTGAGCAGAGAAGAAGAGGAGAGGTGGTGAACAGGGATTATAAAACTGAGTCAGAGAAATGAGAAGACTGGAGCTAAAAAAAGAGAGAGGAAAAGAGGGATGAAAGGGAACAAGAAAGAAAATGAACCAGCAATAACACAAAATAGTAAGTTTCTATCCACCTCACCACATTTTGGAATATGCAGAAAAACACTAAAAGGATTGTGTATAGTGTGTGTACAAATTTTAGAGCTTCAGAAATAAAAGACGCAGTCACAATTGTGAATGGTGGAATTAAACAGAGTTCACACAAAGCCCTGATCACTCAACATCCAGTGCTCCCTAATGATCTTGATGCTGTAAGAGAGCAAATCCCTGCAGCAGGTTCAACATCTGGTGGAAAGCCTGAAACCAGAAGAGTGGCGACTGTTAGAGCAGCAGATTAATGCACATTTTTGAAGGAGGGTGCAATCATCAGGTGTCCACATACCTTTGTTGAGGTGTCTTCTTTCCCTTGGAGAGATAAAATGAGTGAGAAGCTGCACATCCTGCTCGAACTGATATAGCAGCCACTTCAATCAGACAGGAAGAGATTAGTCTGCACACACACACACACACACACCAGAGCCACTTACAGAGTTATTAACTACACACACTCCCACATTTCATCTCACGATCACACACTCCACCAATTGTGGTCTCTCTCTCTAAACACACACAAACACACCTCAATACTTCTGCATTGAAGCAGCAGCTCCGGATGTAATCTCATGATGGGTGTAAGCTCTTTATTTGACCTGCCACTCTCTTTCTCACACACACACATAGCCTGAACGTAACAATACAAACTCTTTAAACACTTAAAGTGGTCATATTATGCTCATTTTCAGGTTCATCATTTTATTTATTTTTTGATACTGGCATCGGCTGATATTCTTAATCGCCACCAATGTGTGTTACAATTATGGCTAAGCCCCAGCCACCCAGACAAACAATCTCTTTTTAGCTGCTTGTACTTATGATCGTTTTCTTTTGATCATAACCCAAAGTCAGAACTATAGGTGAGGGACGGAACGTAGATTGACCGATAAACAGAGAACTCTGGCTTCAGGTATGGCCGAAAAACCAAGAGCTTCAGCTTCAGCTGCACCAATCCACCTGACAATCTTCAGTTTCTTCTTAACCTCACTCATGAACAGTTCTGTGGGACACTTGAACTCCTCCACTTGGGGCAAAAAGTTATATCCAACCTGAAGTACCATGAGTACTTTTGCATCAGACTTATAGATGTTGACTTCCATCCTTAGTACTTTATACAGCGCTGAAGTTAGCGGATGTACTTCTTGAGCTCAGCTGTGATATTTTCTCCACAAAAACATAACTAACAAGGCACAACTATGCGGAAGCCAACGCCCACTGAGAACATACTTAACTTGCTGCGTAGTATTACCAATTCAAACCAACTCGCAAGGACTCATACTAAAAATGGCAGTACCCCATACTCATTGGGTCATTTATTTTGACAAACAACAAATTAGCTGTACATCTGTCAATACTGGTTCTATTCTGAATATCCTTAAATACAAAAATGAAAATCAGTTTCTAAATCACAAAAACAAAATTCAATCACAAGGCAGAGATGTCGTTTTGAGATCAAACTCAATTCTTTTTTATTTAAAGTGGTGGGACATAATAAAAATTTATAAACAAACTTTCACGCTAACTTTGAAATAAATAGGGTCACATTTATTAAAACTAAGTCATTTAGCTTTCTTTTACTGCTGCTTTCCTGATTTGTGGCTTTGATTTGGTTTATTCCTCTGGACTGTTAAATAAATAGGTCTTCTTTTAGATTGTATTATTATTTCTTTGGCATAAATTTTCATCAGTAAAACAATTACAGTCTGAAATTAAAAACAGACTAAAAGAAACTTGAGATGGTTCACTGAATCATAAGAAATCAAGCACAAATATTACAAACTGGAAGTAATTCGACAAATCTACCCTTTTCCTGAAATAACACCATAAACTCTCATATCAACAAAATGAAGTCGAGAAACATGTACTGAGTCGTTACCTAAGTAACTTTATATACAGATTTTCTGTTAATCAGCCTGTAAACAAACAAAATGCCAAAAACTTAAAGACTACAACAGCAGACCTAAACACAAACTGGACTAAAGGATCATAAAACATTCTCAGTAAATGTGAGGTAAAGATTTACACATTAAGATAAAAACACATTTTAAAGGCGTTGAAAAGTCCAAAGTGCCCAAACTGACACAAATACCTGAACAAGAAGATTCATCAGTTGCTCAGTCTGAAAAAATCCATAAGCACAAACAAGACATGAACATAAAGAAAGTTATTTACCTCTGTGTACCTTGTTAGATCAGAGACAAGATAACAGATCAATCCAACTACTTTAACCCTACAGAGTTGGAGTGAAGACAACTGTGAAAACAGTCATGTCCTCCAAACACCTCGTCTCTTTGTGTGCTTTCAATTAATCACTGAGTGCGAATACGTTTGTTGTTTAACTTCGAAAATAACGTCATTTACAAGAGTGACTCCGGCCTGCTTCTAACTTTAAAGAAGTAGAGAAAGAAATACACACACCTCTCGCTTCCATCCTCCTCTCTTGCACTCAGACACCAAAAGATAACTCTAAAGCTTTTTTTCTATTACTTGGATTTTTCATATTTTACCCAATTGACCGTGCAACTTGAAATATTTGTTAATAATTGTAAAAAAAATTCCTGTCAATTTTGTTTTCCAAAACAAATGTTTAAATGTTATTTTACTTTCTCTACATACTTTGCATATAAAATACCCACCATGCCAATCATTTTTAATTGTAGAATTTAAAGTGGCTTCCATGAGATAAATCTCCATATATTTTCTGTAACGCTTGGTTTAACCATTAATTTCCTAATAATTTCGGACTCTTTTTCTTCACAGGACCAAAATGTGAAAGCACGATGAGGAGACCATGAAATTGGAAACATGAGAAATCATGTCTAATGGTTCCCTCTGCCCTTTTAATTATTTTCCTTTGAACTCTTTTCCCAGTGAGTAGGATTAAAATGCAAACAAGAAAGAGGTATGTAAGTTTAATTTTAAGCAAAAATATCTTAAATCTGCCCTCAGAAGCCTAATCTGATTCATCCTCATATTTCTTCCTTTTTCAGCTTTAGAAATCTACAAAAACACAGTTGCAAAGTGGGTCAGGCAAACTGGTAAACGTGGAGAAAAAAAAAAAACTTCCGATGACCAGAAGCTCAAAACTCTCAGCTTTCTTATGATGTCAAGCCAATTAGGCGACATAAAAAAAATTGTTCCCCTTTCTCCTCCTCAGATGACCGTTAACTCTCGACACTCGGAAAATAACTTGTTCGTAAACTGCTTTAAATCTACCTTTAAGGTCCCTCTTCCTCCCCTTGGACAACAAAAACATGAAAGGGCTCAGCAGCTACAAAGATTCCTCTGGAAGAAGAAGAAAGCTAAGGCACCCGTCCTCCTCCCTCATCTCTCTCTGTTTTTGGCGCTCCTGCAGAGATGAGCGGTGTAATGGGAGGATGAAAGGAAAATAAAAACCAAGACTCTAAAGTAGTGGAAAAGGCTGTTTTTTAATCTCTCTGTCCTTTTACATTTTCTATTCTTTCTCTGTAATTTATTCTAATGGAACTCCTTACACTTACCAGACTGAGCCTGACATAGGCCGAACCACTTAACATTTTACCCCAAAGACGAGGGCATTATCGTGTCTGGTGAAACTATTTCTGTCACTGAGGAGACGATCACTTCAGAAGGCTGAGTTATTAGGGAGGGAAGGATTGCCTGTTTCATTTCATGTCTGAAACTTAAATTTTGTCCTTATATGGATGTAGATTTGCTAGAAAAAAATATCTTTATATCCTAAAAACTGAAACCAAATGGAAAACAATTACACCGGCTCTCACCTGATTGATGGCAGGATTGTGTTAACGTCAATACATATGTGTGGATGTGATATCTGTGTCTCCGGTAGTAGGAAAAAGCGATAGAAGAGGACATTTAACAGAGGCTGAGAAATTACTTTTTATCCGTTTTGATTTGTCCTTTTGAAAAAATCTAAACAGTGTCTCTGTTTGTTCTCTTTTAGTTTAGTTTTCTAAATCAGAGGCGATAGAGAGAAGCGGCTGAGCAGAAACTAAACATTGTCCGTCTCTCCCCCCGTCATCTCTGACTGAGATACAATTTAAAATAGAGGGAGGAATGAAACAAACAGATGGAAGACGTGACCAGTTCTGTTAGTCCGTCTCACCGAAACCTCTGAAGGCTCTGAAAGTCAGCCAGCGGCAGCACATTACAAAAACACTGTTGGGAAATATCTGGTGGTGTAATCATAATAAAGACTGTCCTGCCTTTTCTCCTCCTTGTCCTCAGATCGTCCCGCTCACAGCTGAATCTCAGATGAGAAAAGGTCTCCTGCAACAACATGTCACATGTTTACTCCTAATGTGAAAATGAGAACAGATGATGTGTGTTTCTGTGTGTAAATGGAAGGACTTTTACTGCGGCCCCAAAAGTTATAAAACATCTTTGATATATCCAAGCATAAATAACAGAAATGTGAGAAGACGAAGTGATGAAGATACTGAAGACAGATAAAGACTTGTGTTTAAATTGAAGGCTCGTTATGGTGACAGCAGCCGCAAGCACCTTATGAACTTCAGGTTTAGCCACACGTAGCCACCTACCCTGCAAAGTACAGGTTTGTTTTAGACAGTGAGCAGTTAGGGCCCGTGTCCACCAAAGCGTTTTTTACCAGCTGAAAACGCCACCTGCTGTTCTTAAAACGCCTAGCTGGGAGCGCTAGGGTGCGTTTTGGAGGCGCAGTGTTTTTTTTTTTGAGACGCTGTGGTGGCTGTGATACATAATTTCCGTGGAGACGATGTGTTGCAAGTAGGGTAGCCTACTTAATTTTAGTTAATGTAAACGTAGGCCTACTTGCTCTGGCCTTTGCTCTGCAAGAAGAGAAGGCTGAAACATGAGAGCACAGACTGTCCGTACGTGGGTTCACGCTCAGCGCCTCGTCACGCTCCTGCTGTTTTTACCAGCTAGTAAAATCGCGGCGTTCCCATTGGAATGAATTGAAAAAAGATGCTGGCGTCAAAAAAATAAACGCTTTGGTGGACACGGCCCCTTATCATATTGCATCCTCAACTCAGAGGCTGTAAATATCTGTGCCCTCGTTCTCCTTGCTGTACTGTTGTTGTGTTTACAATGGAAACAACAGAGACGGTGACTGCAGCCACTAAGTAGCCGTGTTTTCATCTAATTGTCAAGCGAATTTAAAGCAAAGATAAGTTTCCATCAACTGGTTTAGAGCGCACTCTAGGCAAGACTACATTACGCAGCTACAGCATAGGGTACACAGCTATGGAACAGGATACGCAGTAGGGTATGTACATATGTACATATGTATATACAGAAGAGGGTACGCAGTAGGGTACGCAGCTACAGAAGAGGGTACGCAGTAGGGTACGCGGCTACAGAAGAGGGTACGCAGTAGGGTACGCGGCTACAGAAGAGGGTACGCAGTAGGGTACGTGGCTACAGAAGAGGGCACGCAGCTACAGAACAGGGTACGCGGCTACAGAAGAGGGTACGCAGTAGGGTACGCGGCTACAGAAGAGGGTACGCAGTAGGGTACGTGGCTACAGAAGAGGGTACGCGGCTACAGAAGAGGGTACGCAGTAGGGTACGCGGCTACAGAAGAGGGTACGCAGTAGGGTACGCGGCTACAGAAGAGGGTACGCAGTAGGGTACGTGGCTACAGAAGAGGGTACGCAGCTACAGAACAGGGTACGCAGCTACAGAACAGGGTACGCAGTAGGGTATGTGGCTACAGAACAGGGTACGCTGTAGGGTATGTGGCTACAGAACAGGGTACGCAGCTACAGAACAGGGTACGCAGCTACAGAACAGGGTACGCAGCTACAGAACAGGGTACGCAGCTACAGAACAGGGTACGCTGTAGGGTATGTGGCTACAGAACAGGGTACGCTGTAGGGTATGTGGCTACAGAACAGGGTACGCAGCTAGAAAGGGTACGCGGCTACAGAACAGGGTACGCAGTAGGGTACGCGGCTACAGAACAGGGTACGCAGTAGGGTACGCGGCTACAGAACAGGGTACGCAGTAGGGTATGTGGCTATTATCTGTATAAACTATATATAAAGCTATATAAACTATCACTAACCGTAATGACTGTGTCTCACCGTCAGTAGAAAGGCGACTGGGAGCTGATGTAGAGCCTCTGTGTTTGGGAGGCAGGGGAGCTGAGTGTCGACAGAGATGAGAGGGGGAAGGGGGAGGGCGGGGGAGGAGGAGGGAGGCAAGAGGGGAAGGCTCTGCTGCCGCAGGTCAGCACCCCGGGGCTGGTGGCGGAGGGGGGGACGGCGAGCGGAGGAGAAGGGCTGCTGGGAGAATCGCAGGAAGCTCCGCTCAGGATGGACGAGTCTGGAGGAGAGGAAACAGAGAGGAGAGGGGGTGAGAGCTGGAGGGAGGGATAGGGATAAAGGGAAGAGAAAGAGAGGGAGATAAGGAGAGTCCAGGGAAACAAGAGCAGATATGATGAGAGGAAAGAAAGAAAGGAGACTCAAGATAAAGAGACAGGAAGAAAAATAAGCAGAGAAAAAAGAATCTGAGTCCCTCCAGGAATTTTAGACCGTCAAGGTAGAATAAATATTTAGCTTTAATCTCCACAAATACACTTCCTTGTACCCTACGGTGGGTAAGACTGTGATTCCCCTCAACCTTCTCAGGCAGAGCTTGACCTCTGATTTACAGCTTACAAAACTGAACCACTTCCAAAAACACAGCCTACCTCGAAATAATCATTTGGTTCATGGAGCACGTTGGCAGCGCTACACGGGAAGGCAGCAAAGGTCACATTAAAGACCCAATTATGGGATAAAATCGCTTCCTGGCTAACAGATAGTAAAAAGGTAATTCCTGAGATCTGAGGAGATTTATCCCTCAAATCATAATTATACATATTTAAAAACACATTTGAATGCAAACAGCACTGTCATTTACCGTCTTGTCTTTGACTGAGGTTCAATTCTGCCGTCTTTTTAAGAAGAATATAATTTAACCCAGTGAGTTTTCTGTCAGTTGCACCACTACTAAAAGCCCTCTTTACTTTTCAAGACATGACACCCCTGAGAATATAATGCCCCTGGTTAACATCATTTAAAAAGTTTGTCATTATGCTTGCTATGAACTTTAACTGTTTAACAGGCCTTCATCTATAGGAATAATCACAATTTAAATGGAAATTGCAGTATTGGCCAGTGTAAAATCACAATTATTTTCCTCAGATTATTAAGCCTTTCTGCAAATTCACTGACTTTGGATGGCAATTATCACAAAAACAATCCAAACAAGGCTTCCTGCAGGGACATGGCGAGGAGAGATGAAAAAGGCCTTAGAGGAAGGCAGAGGGGAGGGAAAGAAGATACGGAGGAGAAAGGGAAGACACTTTGCATCTTGTGGGTTGAGCTCTATCAGATATTCAGCTCCCCCTGGAGCTGTGAGCACAATACAAAATAGATGCAGTGTAAGAGAGTTTCATTAAAAGCGTCCACCACAGGGCTGACTTCCAGTATCCAAGGCACTCACAACCTCCCTCTTCCAGTTTTCAAAGCAACATCTCATGTTAAAAAAAACATTTTTAATTGCACTAGGGTCGGCTGGTGGTCGGAGCGTCAGAACGCAGAGACAGCAGGGAGCAAAAACCTGCTTTGTGCGAGTCAATTAGGAAAAACATTTTTACTGTGAATTTCATTTCAGCATCTTTGTGGTCTAAAATGCCCAATCTTCTCGCTCCTTCTCTGTGTGGCTCGTATGTCCTTGTCATACTGACGTGTAGACTTCTTTGAGTCCCACATTTTACTGCATGGTTGAACTGATGCTGCACTCAAGCCCCATCTGAAAGAGACACATTTAGTCTTCTGATCTATTTTCAGAGGGTTGGTCTTCAGGACAGAGAGCTGTGTGTTCCAAGAAAGGCATGATGGGGGATTGCTCGGATATCTCTGTATCCAGCAAAGCGAGTCAGTGCATGACCTGAGAATGGTGCTATGGGGCCTCTGTTACTCTGTCTGTCCCAAACAGACATTTCAAACTCAAACTGGAATTTCAAAACTCAGTCACCACTGCACAAAAGACTGGATCAACACTGCGGTAAGGATAAAATACTGCATTAAACAGTGCAGTTCAGAAGTTATAAAGCCACCACCGGGCCAATGACAGCAATGTTTTGTCTGAGCTGTATGGAGAATCTTTGCCCTAAAGTGAAAATGAAAGAGCAGCTCCTCCCTCATTCCCACCACTGAGGTGCCCTCCTGCTGTGCCAAGGCCCCGATGCCCACCTGCTCCAGGTGTCCTGATACTTGGTGAAATAAAGTTAAATAAAGAAAACAAAAATATACACATCTGTAACAAATTTGACAGACCTAAGAGTACGTCCACACCAAGCTACCTGAATCTAAAAATTGCAGTTTGTGTTAAAAACAATACGTGTCCAGAACATTAAGGGTATGTGGCTACAGAACAGGGTACGCTGTAGGGTATGTGGCTACAGAA